>NC_134401.1:62717706-62837141 GCF_050003625.1 Haematobia irritans
CGAATTTGGAAAATAAAGTTGTGGTTAACTCGTTTTTAAAGAACTTTCATAGCATATGAAGAAAAAAAGCTGAAAATCCGAAAAATTAAAATGTGCTTCCTAGAAGCAAGAACACAAAATCCAAATTTAAAAGAGAATTGTGTCTTAAAAGTATCCTTACTTTTATTCTCCGCTTCTTTGGCTCGGAATCAATACCAACATTTTTAAAGTAAAGACAAAATCTTTGGAACCGGGCATGCTTTTTTTTCAGTGTAACCATACCTTAAAATCTTCCATGAATGAAAACTATCTTAATATAACTGCTGTCCAATTCTGCAGAACGACTAATAATACTATGGGTGACACCACTTGAAGGGAAATAAACCACGGCTGAAAGAAAAATGTTGCGTTCGAATCATTGAATGTTACGGGTGCTACATCTTATACCTTAACTCCAGTAAATTGAAATCCATATTCATGTGAATTTCGAAAATAACTTCAAATCCTTTGGAATTTTTTCCAGAAGGATAATCTTGTTATCTTATCCTGCTAAATATTGTTGACTTAGTCAACCCAAAATGTTTCTTAAAGATGACATATGTTAGTTAGTCTTTCAGTTAAAAAAATAGGAATTCGCACACTGAAAAAAAAGCATACTCGGTTCCAAAGATTTTGTCTTTACTTTAAAAAATTTAGTATTGATTCCGAGCCAAAGAAGCGGAGAATACAAGTAAGGATACTTTTAACACACAATTCTCTTTTAAATTTAGGTTTTGTGTACTTGCTTCTAGGAAGCAAATTTTAATTTTTCGCTTTCTCAGCTTTTTTTCTTCATATGCTATCAAAGTCCTTTAAAAACGAGTTAATGGCAACTTTATTTTCAAAATTAGGACTCGACTTCCAGTAGTAATTATGTTTGAAGTAAAAAAATTCTTTAAAATAAAGTTTTGAAAAACATGTCCTATATTTGAACGATTTTTTGCTTTGTAGTCAAGATGCAAAAAGACAACAAATTTAAAGGCAATTTCATTAAATTTAAAGAATTTTTCTGAATTATTAAATTCAAGTTGACCTTAGCCTATAAATTTTTTCTTTCATGTTAAGATACCCATTTTTAAGTCAAATCACTTAATTATAAGGACAATACGACTTCATTGAAAAGTTTATTGACTTTTGGACAAGGAAAATAACTTTATTTTAGAGAAATGCGTCTTCTATGCTAAGCAAAATTTGTATTCGTATTTTAAAGACATGAAATCTTTGACGTCACGACAATATTTTCTTCAGTGCATCCAAGAAAAATCCAGTAGAAACATGTTCAATTTCCAAGTACACCATTCCAGTATACTGCCATAGGCAATTGATTTACTAGAATGTAATAGCATTCGATAGCTGTATGCTGCCTATTTTCATTGTTTTGTTTTTCAGTTCTCCATTACCATCTGTGAATGCGCACAATAATTTTTTTTAAAATTAATAACATTATTAACAGATTGATTCAATTTCCTGATAGAAGCAATTGCAATTAAAATGTTAATTAAATCAATTAATTTCGAGATTGAATCAAAAAAAAAAAAACAAGTTAGTGCAGTAGAAAGTCGGAAGTTGCCGACTATATCATACCCTAAACCACCCTACTGAATCAGTAAACATAAGCATTTGAGGGTATTATAACAATAAATAAGCTAAATATCACACTGTGTGGGAGTTATTTCTACACGGTTGAAAAAGACTGTTTTTCATATGTTTGGCTATAAACATTATATGTTTGGAACACAAATTTTTAAACACAATATTTTTGAGTGCAAGCATATAATGTTCATAAACTAGCATAACATGTTTGGGACATATATGTTAATATGTTAGAACATATTATGTTTGGGACATAAAATGTTTGTAAATATAATATGCTTGGATGCAAACATATATTAATTTAGAAATAGCCTATAAACATATATGTGTTTAGTAGCTTGGAGCGCTATTTAACAGGGAGCGATATTGAATTAAGTTGGTGGTTGTTGCTTGTTATTACAAAATTAACATTTTATTTTTCCTTGAGCAATTGATCAGCTACTTCTTTGATCCTTACAAACTGTGTGGTCCGCTGTTCGAATCCCCGTCCGGCAAAAGGTAAAATAAAAAAAAAAATTATACATCTACAATGTTTGTATTACAGAAAAAGGTGCTAAGAACTAAAAAATCTCGTGGAAGTGAGAAAGATGTGGGGGAATATACAATTGGGCAGAAACAAAATTTTGAGCATTCAGGTCGAAAACCTATGTTGTTAGCACCTATATTACCTGTTTATTTTCATAATTCATTATGATTGTAAATATATAAATAAATAAATAAAATATTGAGCACAATATTGTTTGGGAGTTTTTTTTTAAGCATATAATATTTTTGGTGCAAAATGCTTCCAAACATATTATATGTTCACATAATAACATATTGTTTTTTGGAAGACAACATTATTGAATTTGGATGCAAAAATACAAAATGCTTGGAACTTAGACTACCCAAACATATATTGGTTAGACCAATATGCTTTCAAACATATTATATATTGGAAGAGATCAAACATATAAATGTTTGGGCAATAGCCAAAAATGTATATGCTGAAGCAAAATATGTTTGGGAGTATATGTTACAGAAGCGATTTTTTGTGAGCGTGCATAAATATGTATAAGTGCGACAAAGCTAACAGAAAAAAGTTTCGTTTAATATATGACGTATTTGGTAAATATTATGTATATAAGCCTATATATGAATAACAAGCCTATCTAATATTCATTGTAGATGATCCAAATGTCCCATACTTCCGTATCACAAGTGTGGTATCCAATTTACTTTTTTGAAAGCTCTTTTTTCTGGGAAATTAAATGATTTTTTTGAGCAACACGCATAGAAAAGTTTACCAACGTATTTCCAACCGCAATTGTAATTGAGTTTTGAAAAATGTTCAAACAAAAATTTAATTGATACCTAAATTAAAACAATTATACACCCTCAAAAAAAATCGCTTCTCTAACATACGTTCCAAACATATTTTGCAGGAAGCACATATATTATTGGATACTGCCGAAACATTAATATGTTTGTTTTATGTGAACATATTATATGTTTGGACGCATTTTGAGCCCAAAAATATTATATGCTTGGAAGATTTTCCCCAAAGAAGATTGTGCTCATTCGCTAACATAATTTTAACTTCCACGAAATTTTTAGTTCTTGGTACCTTTTCCTGTAATACAAATAATGCTGAAGAAATTATTCAATTTTATAAATTTTTTAAATTTTACCTTTCGCCTGGACGGAGAGTCGAAACGAGGACCATACAGTTTGTAAGCCAACACTCTATCCATTGGGCTACGTATCAGTTATAGTCACCAGTAGACAATTATCTTTATAAGTTACATTTAGTTTGCAGCGCCCACGAGCCCATGCAAACATAACATTATTTAAAAGAAACAAACATTTGTTGGCCACGTGGAGCAGTGGTTAGCATGTCTGCCTTGCATGCAAAGGGTCGTGGGTTCAATTCCTGCTCCGACCGAACCAATTTTCTTTTTGTAATTTAGACATTTATACTATATTAAATTTTTATAATGAAACTACGAAAAGTGGTTATTAAAGATTTACAGTCAGAAACAGTGTTTGATATAAACGATATGGCTTTTGACTAAAATATTATTTTTTTTTTGCAAAAATAACAATTTTATAACAAAAAACTGTTTTTCGTATAAAAGTTTGAAATTTTGGAAGAAAATCAAAAACTCTAACAAAAGAAGTGTATAAACATACATAAATAATTTTATAATGTACACATAAATTTATTTAGGCGTGAACCGTTTTTTACTAGCATTTAATACAATTTTAAATGCCTTTAAAACTTATCGTGTTGTGTACTTAATTTCATTTTTACCTTTAAGGCCTTTAAAAAAAATGTGTGTCCATAATGTCATAATGATAAACAAAACACTTGTCCACACATACATAGAATTCTCCTCTCAAGGCGAAAACACATGCTGTTTTTTTTTTTTAAATCTCTATGCTCTTGGTTCCGAATGTCTATTCTCTTTACTCCGAATACTCATTCTAATATTCAAATTAAATAATATTTAGACTTAAGCATGTCAAATTTTTGGCCTTATCATAAAGCAGTTTTCCGAAACAACATACAACATACGTTTCACAGAAATTGTAAACATATATATGTTTACTCGAAATTTGTAAATTTATATATGATTACATTCACACATATTATTTTTACAAAACATTCATGCCCCAAACATAATATATTTTAACATATTAACATATGTGTCCCAAACATTTAGTGTTAGTTTAGGAACATTACATGTTGGCACTAAAATATATTGTGTTTAAAAATTGTGCCCGAAACACATTTTGTTTATATCGGAACATATGAAAAACATATTTTTCTAAGCACTGTTACTGACTATAAATCTTTAATAAGCCACATTTCGAAGTTTCATTATAAAAATTTAATATAGTATAAATATAAATGTGTAAATTAAAAAAAAAGTGTTCGGTCGGCTCCACGTGGCAACAAATGTATGTTTCTGTTAAATAATGTTATGTTTGCATAGGTTCGTGGGCGTTGCAAACTATGCTATATAAATGTAACTTATAACGATAATTGTCTACTGGTGACTATAAAAGCTACGTAGCCCAGTGGATAGTATGTTGGCTTACAAACTGTAACATATGGTCCTCGGTTCGATTCTCCGTCCAGGCGAAAGGTAAAATTTAAAAAATTTATAAAATTGAATAATTTCTTCAACATTATTTGTATTACAGAAAAAGGTGACAAGAACTAAACAATTTCGTGGAAGTGAAAATTACGAGTATGTTAGGGAATGAGCACAATCGTCTTTGGGAAAAATTCTTCCAAGTGTATAATATTTTTGGGCTCAAAATGCTTCCAAACATATAATATGTTCACATAAAACAAACATATTAATGTTTCGGCAGTATCCAATAATATATGTGCTTCCTGCAAAATATGTTTGGAACATATGTTAAAGATCTGAGCTAGGTACTTATCGAACGTCATTATTTATTGAGCATTTAGAGCAAGTTTTATGATTCAGTTATTTTATTGTTTTAGTTCCATGCCAAAGTCCTCTACTTCCATCCATTTCTCATACATAAATTGAAATTGTGAATTAAGCCGAGAGTCAAACCCATAAAATTGAATTGGATTTTAGAAAATCTTTCACACATTCAACACCCTTGAATCACTCTCTTCAAATCTCCCACCAAGGAGCATCAGTTGCTTTCCGGGCGTTGTGTTTTTTCTTTCAGTTTGTATAATCCAATCGAAGGGAATGATGAATGAGTTAAATTGTTTCCATGGCAAAGTAAGGTAACGACGATACCACCAGCATATGCAAATAAATTCATAAATTCAAATTTTAACAATTGTGTTCCATGTAAAATAGAAAAAAAACAAAACAAACAACAACATGGACACACACCCACACAATCGCTTTCACTTGTATACGGCAAAGATTCTTGCCCAAAAGTATAGCAATAATTCAAAATGGCGCTTGTCGGAATCGACATTCTTCTGAACTCAGACGTGACCATAAAAATTCGCACTATTGGAATGGGACGAGCAAAGTGCCACATGCGAATAACGAAACACGTACGCGGCAAATGGCAACGTGTAACGTGTGGAGTTACGAATGCTAATAATGCGTAAGTATTCAAAGTAAATCGTCGAATAAACACTTCTTTAAATGGAGGCATTTCCGCCAGGGCCACGGCCACCACTACAACCGCCATCACCAGCACCACCACCGCTATTATCGCGAGTGCGATTTCAACAAAGCACTCTCATCGAAACGGAAGAAAAGGGTTAAAGTGTTAACGCTTTTCAAAATTAAAATAAAAGCCACCATGGCATATTTCAAGAGCAAGAGTATTTATAGGCAATCCTCGTACGGGTCCTCCGTGCCTATATCCGTCCCATGCATGAGTGTGGTAGGCAGCCTCCTCAGCCAACCCAGCATCGTTTGAGGATCCACTAGCCTTTGGTAAAACCCAAAAACCATTGAGCAGTTGAAGTTTAACACGCGGTCGGATGTAAAACAAGCAGGAAGTGCAATTTCAATGGCAATCATCGACAGTGCCAACAGCTGCCTTATCATTGGCAAGGAATCTTTCGCCTGTCCGTTCTGTCCATTTGCCATTCCTTTGTTTACAGATCTACACACCAACTCATTGGCATAGCTTTCATATGTGAAGTACTTTGGTTTGGTTGGATTGTTGGGCTGATATTGGATGCTCTTGTACTTGGGGTCGTGGTACAAATGCTTGGCTGGCTGGTTTCTGGTGGTACATGTGTTCCATCTAAACCAATTTTATTGTTTTCACTTTTTTACCGTAATGGAATTCGGAGGTTTTTCTATGAGGGAATTTTTGCGCAGTTGGATTTTTTTGCCTAGCACTTCACACCGTTTATTTACCCCTAGAAAACCTTTGTTGTGTTCCATTCAGGGATTTTATTTTTGGTCTCAGTGAAAAATCTTAATGTAGTCTCCGATCTAAGTACTTGTAGCCAGTGGTTTGTTGTGTGTGAGCGTGCGGATTTTTTGAGGACAAATAAAGGGATTTTATGTCAAAAACATGAAAGCCACCCCGATATTGGGGTGTTGTAGACCGAGCACACTGGGGCGTTTTGACAAATGGAATAAAATGCTATCAAAATTTGTAATTGTAATTGTCCATTAATAATTCATTAAAATTGAGCCAACGACAATTTTTCATTGATATAACAAAACATTTTCATTAATACAATGAAAATATACGTTTATAGTACGAAACGTTACGTTGATTAACAGAAAATTCGTTATAATAACGAAAAATTTCATTGTAGTAACGAATTTGCATCATTGGCTCACTTTTAATTTTAGATAAGTGCTTACACGCCTCATGATATAAAACATATTTCTATTTAATGCTAAAAACATTGTCATCCCCATTTGGAATAGTAATTATTGAACTGTTGTAAATTTCCCACAAAAATAATAGATGTGATTCTTTAACTTTAATGACTTTAGTATTGATTCCGAGCCAAAGAAGCAAAGAATTATACTACGGATATATTGGGTGGATGATATGTCGGAAATAATATGGTATTTTAGAATCAGTTTAGATATGTTCGAATTAGACAATCGGTAGGTTTGGCACCAATCATGGCCTTCAAACGGCCGACAAAGCGATGAATGTGGCTCTGCGGTAATTTGCGCCATTCGCGGAGAAGCACCGTTTTGAGATGGTAGACGCTTTGGTGTTTTTTAGTGCCACCTTACTCACCAAAATTACTGAGACGCAAAATTCCTACGAATAGAGATCTGGAGATTTTGGTGGCCATTCTTGACGTTGAATATCCATGGCCTGCGGCCTAAATGTATGTCTGCTTAGGGCTTCAATAAATAAAAAAAACGTGTTCCTTATAATATTCGGCATTGTTCGTTACAGCAGCATACACCACTATCATCGGCATCGCTTGAATACAGGCGTACATTTTCAGCTGAATTTTTTTGGCAAGTAAGTGCGTTCACAAACTGCTTATTTTGGAATAGCTTCTCAGCTGAGAAACCCACAACGAAACTGGCCACTTTCGTGCAAGCCAAGCAACTCCTAGGTTCTTTCCAGTTTATTTTTTGTTTGTGCATCGGTGAACAGCTTTAGCTCATTTTTCATTTCTGGTATGACACCCTTTGAGTTTCATCCATTTTTTGGACGCGATGCAATAGTACCAGTATCATGGTAACGAGTACGAGAAACAAAAGGGTCTAACAATAGCCACGTGTGCTTTTCCATTCAAATATAAAGCAATCACACACTGTCAAGCTTGAATTCCATCACGAGTAACTTTATATCTGAATGCAATAAAAAGTCTGCAACGCCAAGAAGGACCAGTCTCAGACCCGTCGTTTAATGTACCGATCATCTTGTCTGTCTATCTGTCCGACTGTCTATCTGTTTATGTATTTTAGTGTGCAAAGTACTGTTCCAGATTTTGAAAAAAATCGTATCAGGTTTTGATATAGCTGATATATATGTATATTTATCACCGATTTGGTCATAATGTGATGTTTATCAACAGATCTTCTTCAAATTTTCGTATCCATCCATTTTTTTGTGTGTCTCGTAAAATTTGCAAATTATCAGCCAGGTATAGAGAAAGATACCTAGATGGAAACCGGAAGGGTTAACGAAAGATCTCAACATAACACAGCGATAGAATGAAAAGAGAGCAATTGACGGACACCTTCAAATATAAAAGCGGGCATTAAGTTCGAGTTATGCAGCTAAAACAATTGAAAAAGTTTATTTTCATTAAAATGAATTATTAAGAAAATTAATAGGCAAACCACTGTCATTTTAGAGCTATAATGCACTGAAAAAAAAGCATACTCGGTTCCAAAGATTTTGTCTTTACTTTAAAAAATTTGGTATTGATTCCGAGCCAAAG
The DNA here is from genome assembly GCF_050003625.1 of Haematobia irritans. Classification (NCBI taxonomy): domain Eukaryota; kingdom Metazoa; phylum Arthropoda; class Insecta; order Diptera; family Muscidae; genus Haematobia; species Haematobia irritans. Next base: position 62,726,195 of record NC_134401.1, read on the forward strand.
AAGCGGAGAATACAAGTAAGGATACTTTTAAGACACAATTCTCTTTTGAATTTAGGTTTTGTGTACTTGCTTCTAGGAAGCAAATTTTAATTTTTCGCTTTCTCAGCTTTTTTTCTTCATATGCTATCAAAGTCCTTTAAAAACGACTTAACGGCAACTTTATTTTCCAAATTAGGACTCGACTTCCAGTAGAAATTATGCTATGTTTGAAGTAAAAAACTTCTTTAAAATAAAGTTTTGAAAAACATGTCCTATATTTGAACGATTTTTTGCTTTGTAGTCAAGATGCAAACAGACAACAAATTTAAAGACAATTTCATTAAATTTAAAGAATTTTTCTGAATTATTAAAGTCAAGTTGACCTTAGCCCAAAAAATTTTTCTTTCATTTTATGATACCCATTTTTAAGTGAAGTCACTTAATTATAAGGACAATATAACTTCATTGAAAAGTTTATCGACTTTTGGACAAGGAAAATAACTTTATTTTAGAGAAATGCGTCTTCTGTGCTAAGCAAAATTTGTATTCGTATTTTAAAGACATGAAATCTTTGACCTCACGACAATATTTTTTTCAGTGTGCCAACTTAATACCGGTCTTAAAAGTAAAAATAAAATTAAGTACAAAACACAATAAGTTTTAAATGCATTTAAAATAAATTTATGTGTATATTATAAAATTATTTATGTATGTTTATAACCGACTCCATGTTCTTTTTTTGCTAGAGTTTTTGATTTTCTTCCAAAATTTCAAACTTTTATACGAAAAACAGTTTTTTGTTATAAAATTGTTATTTTTGCAAAAAAAAAATAATATTTTAGTCAAAAGCTATATCGTTTATATCAAACACTGTTTCTGACTGTAAATCTTTAATAACCACTTTTCGTAGTTTCATTATAAAAATTTAATATAGTATAAATGTCTAAATTACAAAAAGAAAATTGGTTCGGTCGGAGCAGGAATTGAACCCACGACCCTTTGCATGCAAGGCAGACATGCTAACCACTGCTCCACGTGGCCAACAAATGTTTGTTTCTTTTAAATAATGTTATGTTTGCATGGGCTCGTGGGCGCTGCAAACAATGCTATATATGTAAATGTAACTTATAAAGATAATTGTCTACTGGTGACTATAACTGATACGTAGCCCAGTGGATAGAGTGTTGGCTTACAAACTGTATGGTCCTCGTTTCGACTCTCCGTCCAGGCGAAAGGTAAAATTTAAAAAATTTATAAAATTGAATAATTTCTTCAGCATTATTTGTATTACAGGAAAAGGTACCAAGAACTAAAAATTTCGTGGAAGTGAAAATTATGTTAGCGAATGAGCACAATCTTCTTTGGGCAAAATTCTTCCAAGCATATAATATTTTTGGGCTCAAAATGCTTCCAAACATATAATATGTTCACATAAAACAAACATATTAATGTTTCGGCAGTATCCAATAATATATGTGCTTCCTGCAAAATATGTTTGGAACATATGTTAGAGAAGCGATTTTTTTGAGGGTGTAAATACTGTATTGACAGACATTCCAAAAAATCCGTGTAAATATCTCAGGATTTGGCCAAATATTGTCCCAAAATCCACAATTGAACACCTATCTTGGCGAGATATAGCCCATTGCTAACTCAATACCTCTAATACATATACATCGCCCGTATAGGTTGCAGTTTTAGGTTAGGTTAGGTTAAAGTGGCAGCCCGATTAAGATTCAGGCTCGGCGATCGGACATATCCCCCAACGGACATTTCGCCCAAAATGTTTTTTGGGCGTTATGACCTCCAATGGGGCGGTCACATCGCCCAATTTTAGTTTGGGCTTTATGTCCTCCCTTATCGCGGTCATATGTCCCAAAAAATAGGCGGTCAAAACGCCCAATATTTTATGGGGAAAATAATGTCAGAATACAAATCAAAAACTGGCCTAAATGAAGTAGTTTAAATACCGTACTAAATACGTACGGTATTTAATTCAAAATGCCGTAACTAGAAAGACAGTGCAGATCTCGTGGTCTATAAGAAAATTAAGGAGAAAATGGTGCAAAACGCTCCACAAAGTCCCCAAGAACTTGCCAAATCAGAACATATGAGTGAATACTAAATGTGCGAAAGTGTGCCGGAAAAGATATTTTAGCAAACCACTATTATGGAAGCCGATTTGGCACACAGACTCTTTGTGTTCCAACCCAGTAAGTGAAATAATGAATGAATGAAATATGGATGATGGAGATGCTATTGTTTTATTGATGTCCCTTTTTCGGTCGTTGTTAAATTCATCACATTCAGTTCGTCCTCAAATCCTAGCGACTTTCAGTTTATTATCTTCTTCTAAACATTAAAATTGGAAAGAGATGAGATGATCGACGTGGTGCTGATGGGTACTTGAAAAAAATCGCGCGCGCGATTTATTTCAAGTACCCATCAGCACCACGTCGATCATCTCATTTGCCTCCAAATCGCGCGCGCGAATCCTTTTTTAAATTCATCACATTCAGTTCATCCTCACATTCTTGCAACTTTCGTTTTATTATCTTGTTCTAAACATTAAAATTGGAAAGAGATGAGATGATCGATTTGCTGCTGCTGGGTACTTGCGCGCGATTTTTTTCACGTACCCATCAGCAGCAAATCGATCATCTCATCTCGTTCCAATTTTCAGTTTAAAATACATAATTTTCAATTAAGCATTTGTCTGGTTTGTTCAAAAGAAAAAAAATATCAATTTCCGAATTTTCATGTTTCAATATATAAATTCAAATATCTTGGAGCATAAACCGACCTATTTCACGAGCGAAATAGGTCTTCGTAGTGCCACTTTAGCCGCTTTTCCATATCAATCGTACGCTGAGAATAAAAATGGTCAAAAATTCTGTTCCAGTCAAAAACAATTAAAACAAACGATGAAGCCAAGATATGCTAGTTTTACATCTTCTTCCAGCATATACAATAAAAGCAGTATTCGATATTTGTCAATAAGAGGCATATATATCTATTCAATATTATAAAAAAATTAATGGATAGATGAAGTAATCATATCTAGCTTTTGAATGATTAAAAAGAAATACATTTTGTTATTTTAAACTACACACAAAAAATTTTCACAAAAATTTTTCCAATTAAAATTTTAATTGAGTTTTAAAAAATATACAATTAAAAATGTAATTGATTCAACAAATTTTTTAATTGAAACAAAAATCTATCACAAAAATAATAGTATCAATTAATTTTTTAATTGGATCAATTAACTTTTTAATTAACCTTCAATTAATTTTTTAATTGATACTATCATTTCTGTGATTGAAGGCATTTCAATTAAAATTTAATTGGATCAATTAATTTCGTGATTGAATCTGAAAAAATTTTTTTGTGTGTATTGTTTATATTCAATTATATTCAAACGGTCATAACACCCACATTTTTTTATGGGGCTTATGACCGCGATGAGGGAGGACATAAAGCCCAAACTAAAATTGGGCGATGTGACCGCCCCAATGATGGTCATAACGCCCAAAAATCATTTTGGGCGAAATGTCCGTTGGGGGATACGTCCGGTCGCCTTCAGGCTCACTTAGATTATTCAGTCCATTGTGATACCACACTAACTAAAAGTACCTATTACATATGGGCACTTCTAGTTTTAACCGTTGAACCTTCTCGATTATTTTCTTCTGTTGAACCAACCAGATTGTTCCAAAAACATTAGCAGACTGCTTAAGTTAACGTTTTCCAGGTCCGCCAGTAATCTGAAGCTATATGCCCCTAAAATTTGCTTACGCCTTACACAAAATGCAGGACACTCACACAAGAGGTGTTTTATTGATTCCTTTTCCACCGCATCATGACAGCTCATACAATAGTCATTATACTTCGCACCAATAGTTTTTGCAAAATCGCCTATCAGGCAGCGACCCGTTATAGCAGATATCATGAGTGATATCTGGCGTCTCGAGAACACTAGCATATCTAGTGTGCGGTTTAAGTTTAAATGGGGCCATATTTGCTTGGTGTCGTTACAACCCTTACAATTTTCCCATCGAATATTGGCCATCATAACAGCCTTCTCACGCAGTAGGAGCTGGCAGGTAGCCAGAGACATACCAACAGATTCTAGTTCCCCTGGAAAATGTAAGGTAGTACCTAGCCTTGCTAGCTCATCTGCTTCGCAGTTCCCCGGTATGTTCCTATGGCCAGGCACCCATATTAGGTGAATATTGTGCTGCTCAGCCATCTCATTGAGAGATTTGCGGCAGTCGATGGCCGTTTTCGAGTTGAGGAACACAGAGTCCAAGGATTTTATTGCTGGTTGACTGTCTGAGTATATATTAATGCCCACATTTTTTGGAACATTACTTCTCAGCCAATTCACCACTTCTCTTATTGCCAATATTTCAGCCTGAAAAACACTACAGTGATCAGGTAATCTTTTCGCTATTCGAATTTCCAGATCTTTAGAATATACTCCGAAACCCACTTGGCCATCCAATTTGGAGCCATCAGTGTAGAAATCTATATATCCTTTATTTCCCGGGGTCCGTGTACACCACGCCTCTCTGTTGGGAATTAGAGTCTCAAACTTTTTGTCGAAAAGTGGACTCACCAAAGTGTAATCCACTACGTTAGGCACATCTGGCATTATTTTGAGGACCGAACTGTGACCGTAACTCTTTTCCGACCACAGCGATAGCTCGCGCAACCGCACAGCCGTTGTTGCAGCTGACTGTTTGGCCAAAATATCTAAAGGCAATAGATGCAGTATAACATTAAGGGAGTTTGGTCCTGTCTTGCTGAATGCTCCTGAGATACACAAGCACGTCATACGCTGAACTTTGTCTAAACTTGTCGGCTGGTGAAGTGCCGGCCACCAGACTACAACACCATATAGCATTATAGGTCTCACCACTGCCGTGTATAGCCAATGTACAAATTTTGGTTTTAGTCCCCACTTTTTCCCTATTGCCTTTTTGGCACGAGTATAAAGCTACCGTTGCTTTCCTCGCCCTTTCTTCAATACTAAGCTTAAAGTTCAGCTTCCTGTCCAAAATAACGCCAAGGTATTTTGCACACTCCCTAAAGGGAATTTCAATACCCCCTAAGGAAATGGGCCTAACCGTGGGAGTTTTGCGATCTTTGCAGTACATGACTAGTTCTGTCTTTGCAGGATTTACCCCAAGACCATTATCTTTCGCCCATTTCTCAGTCATCCGGAGGGCTCTCTGTATAATATCTCTAACTGTTGATGGGAATTTTCCCCTGACTGCTAGCGCCACATCATCTGCGTATGCCACCACTTGTATCCTCTCTTTTTCTAGGGAAACCAGAAGGTCGTTTATAGCAACATTCCAAAGAAGAGGTGAGAACTCCTCCTTGAGGAATGCCTCTGTTCACATACCTTTGTATGTTTGCTTGTCCTATTGTGGCTGAAATGCGTCTCTTCCTTAGAAGTTCGTCTAACAGCCTAAGTATACCTGGATCAACATTCAGAGTTGTCAGTCCATTTAATATCGAGCTCGGATGGACGTTATTGTACGCCCCTTCGATGTCTAGAAATGCCACGATTGCGTATTCTTTGACAGATAGTGAGCTTTCAATAAAGCTGACTAGTTCATGTAATGCGGTCTCAGTAGACCTGCCCTTCGAGTATGCATGTTGTCGTTTCGAGAGCAAACTTGAATCGACGTTAGTTCTAAGATAAATATCTATCATCCTCTCCAGAGTCTTAAGTAGGAATGATGATAAGCTGGTTGGTCGGAAATCCTTCGCCCTCGAGTGAGAGGCTTTTCCCGCTTTAGGTATGAAAACGACTTTTGATTCTCTCCACTTTCTTGGAATACATGCTAAGTTGATATATCCTATATATATCGCCGACAACCAGGGGATAATTCTGTCAGCCACCGCTTGTAACTCCGCCGGAGTAATTCCATCAGGTCCGGGGGATTTGAATGATCCAAAGCTATTTAACGCCCATTTTATTCTAGATTCTGATACAATTTCCTCGATAGGAAACGACCGCTGAGCCACTGTGGCACCGCCAGTGCATGGTTCAACCGTCTGATTTCCGGGAAAATGTGTGTCCAATAGTACCTCCAGCGTCTCCTCGCTGGACGTTGTCCAATTGCCCTTCGATGTTTTAATGAAACCTGGAGCGGAGCTCGTGGATGCTATCACCTTCCGTAGTCTGGAAGCCTCGGACGTATTCTCAATGCTGCTGCAGTAATCATTCCAAGAGTTATGCTGAGCCTTTCTCAGTTCTCGCTTGTATCCTCTCAGATTCTTCTTGTAAGCGTCCCAATCCACAGGAGCTCTGGTGGACTTTGCTTTGTTAAAGAGCTTCCTGCACGATTTCCTCATATTACCTAACTCCGTAGACCACCATGGTGGTCGATTTTTCCCCCTTGGATTCCCTCTAGGGCATGCAGCTTTCAGTGAGATGTTGAAGGCCTTAGTAATCCTCTCCACTGCGTGTTCGATAACTTGCACAGTGCTCATATTTGTCTCTGGTATTTCCGGTATCATCATATTGAACGATTCCTTATACCTATTCCAGTCAGCTTTCCTAACATTTGGCGGAAATATGGTCTTGGTGGTGTGAACATCAAATTTGAAACTGATGTAGCGATGATCTGAGAAGCTGTGTTCACTTAAAACCTGCCACTCAGATATCATTTTATTCAGTTCTTGCGAGGCCAAGGTGATGTCCAAAACCTCTTGCCTGTTTTTAGTGACAAAGGTTGGGGCATCTCCCTTGTTGCAAACTACCAGATTAGTACGCAAAATAAACTCTATTAGCGAATCTCCCCTTGGATTAGTATCACTACTTCCCCATATACTATGATGCGCATTCCCATCGCATCCCATAATGAGTTTCGTCTTTGTTTTCAGTGACTCCTCAACTGAGGTCTTAACGGCACATGGAGACATCTCCCTGTCATGTCCCATATAGACCGAAGATATCCAATATTTGCATTTGGCAATTGGCAACGACAGTGTCTGCATTGCACATTGAAGGAAGCAGAAACAAGTTAAGCTCGTTTTTAGCAATTATACAGGCTCGAATTACATCATTACCAGTATACGGTAATAGTTTGAACCCCGGAGTACTTAATTCACATATTTTGTTTCTATAAACACATGGTTCTTGAATAAGAACTATGTCTATGTCCCCTTTCATCAGGAGAACTTTTAAGGCAGCACATGCAGCCTTACAATGATGAAGATTTATCTGGAGGATCCGTAGGACCATCGAGATTTTCAACAACCGTCACATCAGCCGCTTCAATCGAGTCATCAAGAATGTCCTCTTCAGAGATATCGGTGACTCTCGCAATAACCATAGGTTCAACTTTGGTGAGTTCTGAGGCAGTAGAAGCCTCCTCACGCATACGGTATCTATCCATGTCTTCAACTTTGGTATCTCCCTCGACTTCGCAAGAGGATCCGCTTACTTCTGATTCAGACAGAGGCTTGTCCATTTCTGAATCCTTTAGCTGATCGTTTTTATACACCTTCATTTGGATATAATGAAAGCCATAACATACACGGCCCTAAGACTTTGCTAGATGTGGCAAAGACTGAGTGTTCAATGTAAACACTACATGCCGTCTTGGTCCATCCACTTCATCCAAACGGCCAACCTTCCAATCAGCTGTTGGAAGATCTGGATTGCATTGTTTCAGTCTATTTAAAATAGATTCAGGGTCAGGAGGGTTTGCAGGTATCCACGCATGTGCTCTATGTCTAGCCGGTATGTCTTTCTTCTCGACTAACTCTAGAGCAGCTCCTTCCCAAACTTCACCAATTAGTATCAGAGCAGCTTTTAAAACATTCTATAGACCTCTGGTCCTCAAATGCGACTAGCTTAAATCGTGCTTGATACCAACCAGCCTCTTGGTGTCGAGGATCTGGGCCGGGAAACTTTTCCAGCACCTGTGAGTAGACGCCAGACAAAGCATTCTCAATTTCCCCCCATTTTTGCTTTGGAACCATATCGTCCAATGCTCCTTTATTTATTATAGCCATCACAAGGCTGTCTTTAGCAACTGAGGCAAACGATCGTTGATCTCTTTTGGAGGATCGCAGCTCATCCGGTGATCGTTCCCTTTTTCCAGCCTCAAGAATTCCTTGAGTCCATTTTAAGGAATCGCTTTGTTTAGCCGACAACGTGCTTGGGTCGACTGATCCTAATTTCCTTAGGATAAACGAAGCATTTCTGCGTTCCTTGAATCTCTTTCGTGAGGGATTACCTCCTTTTGATGCCGCTACCTTGCAAAAGGTTCGACTTGTCAAATTGTCGCCACCAGTCGACCCGTCTACAGGTCGACTAATTGGGCCTAACTCTTGGTCATTGCCCAAATTTATCACTCCAGTTGATACCCGTCCACTGGGCCCTGAAGTTAGCAACCCAGTGGATGTCTTTGAATTTCTCTGCATGGTGGCCTAATATCCCACCACACTTGAAATTCGTAGTAGGTACTTATTACAATGATTTTATCCGCTATTAAAAAACACGTCCGTCCCGTTCGACGGTTGAATAGAGACAGTTGCAGTTTTAGTCCAATCGACTTCAAATTTGGCACAAGTTTCTGTTTTGGGTCAGAAAATAATCCTATTGATATTGGAAGAAGTCGGTTCACTTATATGGTCCCAGAAGCCAGAGCTTTACCCTGGTGTGCTTGAAATTTTGTACAAATGTCAAATGTGCTAAATGTTGTTGTAATCGGTTCAGATTTAGATATAGCTCTCATATATATCTTTCGCCCGATTTGCACTTTTATGACCACTGAGGCCAAAGTTGTACTCTGATTTATGTGAACGTTTGCACATACACGCCAATTATGACCAGATCGGTGAAAAATATATATGGCAGCTATATCTAAAGCTGAACCGATTTTTTCCAAAATCAATAGGGATCGTCTTTGAGCCGAAACAGGACGCTATACCAAATTTTAGGACAATCGGACTAAAACTGCGAGCTGTACTTTGCACACAAAAATACATCAACAGACAGACAGACGGACAGCCAGACATCGCTAAATCGACTCAGAATTTAATTCTAAGCCGATCCGTATACTAAAAGGTTGGACTATGATTACTCTTTCTTGGCGTTACATACAAATGCACAAACTTATTATACCCTGTACCCTGTGTTGTTGTTGATGTGAATGACATACAAATATTAAATATTCTAGTTAAGAAAAAGCCAAAATTTTGAAAGAAAACTTACCAATTCTCTAATAAATTATACGATGAGGGAAATGTAAAAATTTGTCCAAATTCATTTAGGATTACTCTGAAATTAACTGTTTTTTACATTAAATTGGTTTCCAAAAAAATTCTAATTAAATATATAATTAGTTAGCATTAGTTCATTGCATCAGCTGACAATTTACTCTAAGAACAATATTCATAAAGTCACATTAGTTTAAGAACGATGAAAAGTTTAACTTAAAATTAACAAAACCTTCATGAAATGTTATCAACCCATTTTGGCCAAAAATGTCTATAAATTTAATGACATGTGAACTAAAAATATTACATTGAGTAATATTCTACGAACTATTATTAACTATGGGAATTGCCAATAAGAAATTGCTATCCGCTTTCAAGTTCATCCTTCGCAAAAAAATATTTTCTCATACAAAAAATCTTATAGTAAATTGCACTTATTATTTAGAAAGTACTAAAGTACATTTTTCACAAGTAGTTTTATAGTATGACTAAATAAATTTCCTTAACAAATTTGTTAAGGAAATTTCCATCGTATGTTGTAGGCCATGAATTAAACGATTGCTACTTAAAATTTGTAAAATTTCCTATCGAGTAGTTAATTTGCGTTGAAGAAAAATTAACTAAAATTCGGGAAAATTCTTGTAATAACTTATTGTAAAAATCGCATAAGAATGACCATTTCTCAAGCTTGTTTGGATCGTTTTAAGCGAAATAAAATGGATTTTAAACGTCGTTTCACAACTGTTGATGAGACATGGATCCACCACTACACTCCAGAGACAAAAGAACAATCCAAACAATGGACTGAATAGTCTAAGTGAGCCTGATATATCGGGCTGCCACATAACCTAAGTGCCCCAAAGAAGGCAAAAACAATTCAATCGGCTGGTAAGGTTATGGCAACGGTTTTTTGGGACGTCAAAGATATTTTATTGATTGACTGTCTGCAAAAGGGTAAAACAATAAATTCAGAGTACTATTGCAACCTTTTGGATCAATTAAATGTACAAATTCGAGAAAAACGTCCTGGCTTACAATACAAAAACATTATTTCTCATCAAGACAACGCACCAGCGTACAAGAGTGTTTTAACAATGGCTAAAATCAACGAATTAAAGTACGAGTTGCTTGACCACACACCTTATTCTTCTGATTTAGCTCCCAGTGACTTTTACTTGTTCCCAAATCTAAAAAAAAAATCCTTGCTGGCAAGCGTTTTACCTCAAATGAAGATACGATTACAGTTGTAAACCACTATTTTGAAGACCCTGAGGAAAACTGTTTTAATCAAGGGAAAGATTGCTAGAAAAGCGTTGGACTAAGTGTATTGAAGTTTCAGGAGATTATATTGAAAAATAAAAATATTTTTGAAAAACTAACTATTCACTTTCATTGATAGGCTAAGAAGTTTCCGAACCGCCCTCGTGTATATTTTTTTTTTTTTGGGGCAAATTAAAGCTCTAATTAAGCGTTAAATGGGTTTCTCTTGTAACATAGTTTTCTCGTCGTCTCGGCTGAGATAAGCTGCATGGTACAGCACAGAGATGTGCGCGTGGGTGAAGTATCAAAATGTTCAATCACGCACGCTCACGCACGAACAACTTTTAAAGACTCACGCGTGTCACGACAATTTCGTGTAACGCGCACGAAGTACAGCATCGTTATAACATAGGTAATGATGTGATAGTCGTTCCGAGGTCGATATTCGGTTTTAGAATGACTGACGGCTATTATCCAACTACTAGTGTATGATAAAAGGTCTGAGTATAGGAACTGTATGCCGGAAGGTCTCAGTGGTGCAACGGTAATCCCGAAGGTCTCAGTGGTACTATTTATTATGTGCCTAGGAATAAATTTCTCAGCACGTCAAGAAATTTAGAACCGAACTACGAGCAGAACGATATGCAATAAGCCACCCATAGAAAGAACATGAATATATATATATATATATATATATATATATATATATATATATATATATATATATATATATATATATATATATATATATATATATATATATATATATATATATATATATATATATATATATATATATATATATATATATATATATATATATATATATATATATATATATATATATATATATATATATATATATATATATATATATTATATATATATATATATATATATATATATATATATATATATATATATATATATATATATATATATATATATATATACCTCTGGTTCCAAACAGAATAGACAAGTAGTTTTTGGTGCCTATTCAAAAAACCTGGAACTTACATGTTGTCCAATAACATAACTATCGTTTTTCATACTTACAGATTGGCAATGAAACATGTTGCAAATTTACTACAGACTGTATGACGCCAGGAATCTGTGTTTGAAAACTTCTCATCTTAATTAGATGGCTGAACAGTTCACTAATTTCTGCCATTGACACCATTTGAATGTAGAAATGCTCAGCAGTGGGATTTGTGACAACTTCTTCCACTGTGGAATCTTTGTGTGTAAAGGTTGACGGTGTTTGGGAATTAGTAGAACACAACACCAGCTCGTTTGCTTTTTGTTTTTGGTTTCGAATGAATTTGGGTTGAACCTACTACGAATGATTTCGATAATATCAGCAACGCTTTCATGTTACTCCAATACAATGTAAAGGTAAAGATTTTATGATTATTATTATTATGATACTTACCAATCGCTAAGAAAGTGAAAGCACAAGTTGGTATTGGTGTGGGTTATTCGTATTGGGGAGAGAAAAGGATGCTTTTCGTTGACAGTTGAGTTGAGGCAGGCCTTTGCGCTCGCTGGAGTAATGAAAGCACATTGTCATTTTAAATATTTCATTTTATTGTCATTAACACTACTACTGACTCATGAAATATTCATTAAATGGAACTTCATTTACATAATGCTGACCTCCATTCCATTTGGTATCATGCGTACTACTCCGCATTCAACTTCAGTGAAATTCTTACAGTCGTAGACATCAGAATTATTACTAGATTGTATATATGTTCATAAAACGTGGATTGAAACGAGATGACAAAAAGGCTAGATATTAAGAAATAATATTGAGATATACTTTTGGAATTCATAACCATAAGTACGGAACAGATGCGATTCGATGTACAGAATTTCATCCTTCCCCTATACGAGGGCAGTTCGGAAACTTCTTAGCCTACCACAAAAAGCGCGGTATAAAGAGAAAAATTTAAGTGTTTTGGAAACTTCCATCTCTGTTATGAACACATGTTAAATTTGGATCTGGAAGTTGTGTACAATTGGCACAGAAGCGATGAATTTAACATGGACTTGTCATAGGACGGATGTCCACCATTTCAACAGCCGTTGCACTGAATTTGCATCACTTCTTATGTTAAGTCGTTATCTGAATTCAGCGTTTCGGATATTTTGCCAAATAAATAATTTTTTATGGGTTTTAATGCATTCTAAAGTTTGTCTGAAACGTTTAATGGATTTAGCATTTTTATCGACAAATTTTAAATTATTTGTACCATTTTATTAATTCTTACTCTATTTTTGAAACAAAACAATTTTAATTACCCAGTAATATGACAAAAACAAGTTATAAAAATTTGAATTAAAAGAACATTCTGTATAGTTAAAATAAAGAACATCTCTGGGAGGACATTTGTGGAAGTGGTTTTAAAGTTGTAACTTTGGAGGAACTCCAAATATTTTTGCTGGGTACTTTATATCCATTTTACCGGCTCCATTACCTTATTTGTGTTAAGGTCTTATTAAAGCTTGGCACAAGACCGCACGCACAGACAAAAGATGTTTGGACATGGTTACCGCATCCATTTAATGCTTATCTAGAGTATGTAATTGTCACGAAAACCATATATTCTCAAATGCCGCAAACATGTTCTATTATTTAAATGATAGAATTTGAGACCATTAAATGGTTGGGAAAATCATGTACCTGACCATTAATTTTTTTTTACTTTTTTGCAGAGAAAAAAGTATTTTTATAGGTTACGTATAGACATATCTAGAACCATTAGACATATCCATAAAGACCATGTACATTGTTTTCGTTACCATTTATTTTTTTGCAGAGAAAATAATTATATAAAAACATTGAGCAGGTACACACGATTTTTATTTTGCGCGTCAGTCGTGTGTTGATCGTTTCTTCGAATGGACGAAGAATACGGAATTAGTTTGTTTTGTGTTAATTTATTTATTCAGAAGAGGCACGTGGGTTTTGTGAACACAAAAAAGGAAAGTGTAATTGAAAAAATGTTCCAGTTTTTTATTCTGCATTTTTATATAATAATTTATTTTTATTTGCAGTTACATGATGTCTGCGTTGGTACATTTGATGGGCACGAAGTAAATATGGAATGATTACTTATTGTTGAAATTTAACCAAAATGAGTGTGTAAAAATATTTGATGTTTTCTTGTATGACATTAGGTTAGGTTAGGTTAGGTTATGTGGCAGCCCGATGTATCAGGCTCACTTAGACTATTCAGTCCATTGTGATACCACAGTGGTGAACTTCTCTCTTATCACTGAGTGCTGCCCGATTCCATGTTAATCTCAATGACAAGGGACCTCCTTTTTATAGCCGAGTCCGAACGGCGTTCCACATTCGAGTGAAACCACTTAGAGAAGCTTTGAAACCCTCAGAAATGTCACCAGCATTACTGAGGTGGGATAATCCACCGCTGAAAAACTTTTTGGTGTTCGGTCGTAGCAGGAATCGAACCCACGACCTTGTGTATGCAAGGCGGGCATGCTAACCATTGCACCACGGTGGCTCCCTGTATGACATTACAATTAAACAATGATTTAATTTATAAATAAGTAAAAACCAATAAATAAAGTTAATTTTGTGTTTTCTTTTCTCAAGTGGCGTCCTTTTTGCGACGACGAAAAAAGTATTTTCATAAAGATCAAAGCATTTTAGGTTGTGACCATGTTCTTTAAACTGGAAGAACACAATTTTTGACGCGTACCATAACATTTTAGATCCTGACCATTGTCTTTTGATTGATACAAAATTCTTTTTATGTTATCAATATAATAACATTTTAGATGAGGACAATTTTAGTTTTCTTAGAACCATGTTGACAGAGCCAACATGGTTGCAGGTGAAAATGTTACATGGTCGCCGCAAAAGTAGCTCCTATCATATTATTTAGCTCTTCGAAAATGATTGTGACTATCATGTTTCTTCTCTGCGTGCGTGAATTGCCTCTCTCAGTGATGCTACTGAAATTTCTCAGTTTTTCAAAGCTTCTCTAAGTTGTTTCGCAATGTCAAACTCCGTTCGGACTCGGGAAACTTCTGGACCGTATTATCATTCGAAAAGGTACTCCCAATTGGTGTAGGGCCAACAATTCAGCGTGGATTCAAAGCCTCATAGATGGACTTCTTGAGCCTATGGAGGAAATAGGCAACTACTTTGTGATTTGGTTATGCAGGATTTAATGGTTGATTCCACGAATTAAGTTAATGTAGCCTTCTTAAATGCGATCCTTTGCTTATCTAACGGAGAGAGACTTCTGACTTGTTTTTAATCCGAATACTGTATTTTACATATTCCATTTGTTTTCTTTGAATAATATTTACTCACGCATTTCCTCAGTTCAGTTAATGAAGGCCATTCTCTTATAATTTTTTTTTTCGTTTACATGAGTTAAAAACGGCTGCGCTAAGAAAGTCCGTTGTTGTTTGATTTGAAATGTTATGACGGTTACCTACTCAACTATGTCCAATTGTTACGTTGGAGATTAAAGCGGAAGTCATTTCGTTATTGTACCCTCATCAGAATCCATGTTCCCTCATAAATCCATTTTCCATTAACTTTTCTACTTTTCATGTTCTTGTTTTTCTCAAGGTTGCGTTGCTGTTCTATCTCATAGGTAATGCTTAGTGAAAAGTTTTGTGTAGGGGGGAAATTAGCATTTTCCTCTCCCTAATTTTGGAGGCTGTTTAATTTCAGTTTTGTTCGTTTTTTTTTGTTAGTCCTGGTTTCGCAAATGCTATTGAGGGTTGCCTCTTGCAGAAGTCTTCCGTCCGCTTCATGTTTTCCAGGCTCTGTTGTTTAGTTAAAGATTTGTCTGTTGGCATTTTTAATCAGCACTGAAGATACTGAACAAAACCTGTGGCCCGTGGCCTCATCTCTAATTGTGCAATAAAGTTTTTAATTAAAAATGATTTCATGGTAATTGAAAATAGGCCGATAGCAATTTGTCGCTGGAACTATATCTGCAACAAAATACTTGGTTGAGACATTGTCAGAACAATGTCCAGAGCCCCAAGAAGCAAACTTCCATTGTCGATGGACTAGCTGCAGGCTGTCTGATAATCACTGTCAAATGAATGTTGGACAACAAGTAGTTCTGGCAAGTACCCCATCAAAATTTATGAGCAAAACCTGTGGAATTAATCAGGAGGCATATTCCTCCTTATTGTGTGTGCTTAGGTGTGAAACATTGCAAAAGGTGTATCCAACAGAATTTGAGCTATAGTGATGAACCAGATGTAAATAATCTCAGTTGGATTCTTGTATTTAATTTGTTTACTCATTGCCACATTTATTATTCATTAGAAATTTTTAGAGTTTTATCGGCAAATGCTATTTATTTGGAGAAATTTATGAATAAACCTCTTGGGGTGGTATCATTTCTGCTCCTTCAAATTACAAAGGTTTTGCTTAGAAGCCATGGTGGAGTATCTGTGACTTAGTGACTGATACAGAGAGCTCATTATGTTAGAGCTTTCCAGCATTTAAATATGAATAAATCATTTGTTTCTTGCATCATTGTTCGTTACCGTGATACTAGCAGTTTTGCGTACAAAATCTGGACGAAAAAAAGGGTAACAACACCGAAAGGTTAGGTTAGGTTAGGTGGCAGCCCGATGTGTCAGGCTCACTTAGACTATTCAGTCCATTGTGATACTACAGTGGTGAACTTCTCTCTGCCGATTCCATGTTAAGCTCAATGACAAGGGACCTCCTTTTTATAGCCGAGTCCGAACGGCGTTCCACATTCCAGTGAAACCACTTAGAGAAGCTTTGAAACCCTCAGAAATGTCACCAGAATTACTGAGGTGGGATAATCCACCGTTGAAAAACTTTTTGGTGTTCGGTCGAAGCAGGAATCGAACCCACGACCTTGTGTATGCAGAGCGGGCATGCTAATCATTGCACCACGGTGGCTCCCCAAAGTTCATAAACTATTATAGCATGCTTGGGACATATATATTAATATGGTAGACATATTATGTTTGGGGCATTACATTTTCTTAAATATAATATCTCTGGATGCAAACATATAATAATTTAGAATTTTCGTGTAGACATATATATGTTTAGAAACGTCAGATAGAGAGAATAGAGAGAAAAGATAAAGATGGCGAGGGAGATAGATAACGAAAGACATCAACGTAACATATTGAGAATATATAATGAGAATAAATCGTAATTTTGCCGATTTATCTGTATTTTGACGATTTTTTACTCAAAAAATAGCAAATGGCGATTTTCCGATTTTTACCCCAAAAACGATATTAACTCCGTTCAAGAATTTTTACGGCAAGTCTTCGAAATTGCAAGTATTTGCTTGAAATGTCTTACATACAGGAGCTATACTTAATTTTACACCTAAAGTATTAGTATAGCAGTAAAATTAAGTCCATTATTAAAAAAAGAAACCCCTCAAATAGTGTAGGTAAATAGCCAAATTTTTACAAATATGTATGAGCTATATCTAAATTTTAGTTAGATCGAGTTATAAATTAAAATTTTTGTAAGGTTGGCAAATAATAAGGATCAAATTTGAGCAAACTGGGCTATACATATATGTATATGGGAGTTATATCCGAATCGGAATTATATATATATTAACTTTGTCATTCCGTTTGTAACACATCCAAATATTGCTCTAAGACCACATAGTATATATATTCTGGGTCGTGGTGAAATTCTGAGTCGATCTAAGCATGTCCATCCGTCCGTCCGTCTGTTGAAATCACGCTAACTTCCGAACGAAACAAGCTATCGACGTGAAACTTGGCACAAGTAGTTGTCATTTATGTAGGTCGGATGGTATTGCAAATGGGCCATATCGGACCACTTTTTACATACGTATAGCCCCCATATAAACCAGGGATCCGGAGCGGAGCAAGCCCTTTTTTAGCCGGAGCGGGAGCGGCATTTCTAAAATCCGGAGAGGAGCGGGAGCGGAGCGGTTTCCAAATGAAAAACTGCTCCGCTCCGAATAAAATATTACTTGAATGAAATGTGTAACTTTGAAATTACACTGTGTAGCTAATTTCAAATTTATCTAGTACTTAGCGTAGTGTGAGCAAACGTTTAAAATGTACGATATGTATTTTTGTACGTACGTACATTGGGGAAACACAACGTGTTTTTTTAGTAATTGTTTTCAAAAACGGAAAATGTCAAAATATATATCTAGTATGTGTTGTAAAAGTAACAACAGTACTTTCGATCAATTTCATCCCGTATTACTACAAAGATGTTTGTAATGAACGTCAAATAAATGCAATTAAACGATCTTATTTATATTTAATTTTTTAGTTTTCTACACTGAAAAAAATATTGTCATGAAGTCAAAGATTCCATGTCCTTAGAATAAGAATGCAAATTTTGCTTAACATGGAAGACGCATTTCTCTAAAATAATTTTTTTTTCTTGTCCAAAAAGCAATAAACTTTTGAATGAAGTTGTAATGTCCCTATAATTAAGTGATTTTACTTAAAAATGTGTATCATAACATGAAAGATAAAATTTTTGAGGTAAGGTCAACGTGACTTTAATAATAAAGAAAAATTCTTTAAAATTAATAAAATTGTCTTTAAATTTGTTTCCTTTTTGCATCTTGCCTACAAAGCAAAAAATCGTTAAAAAATAAGACATGTTTTTCAACACTTTATTTTAAAGACGCTTTTTACTTGAAACATAGCATAATTTCTACTAGAAGTCGAGTCTTAATATGGAAAATAAAATTGTCGTTAACTCGTTTTTAAAGGATTTTGATAACAACTGACGAAAAAAATCTAAAAAAATGAAAAATTAACATTTGCTTCCTAGAAGCAAGTACATAACCCCCAAATTTAAAAAAGAATTACGTCTTTAAAGTATCCTTACTTGTATTCTCCGCTTCTTTGGCTCGGAATTAATACCCAAACTGTTAAAGTAAAGACAAAATCTTTGGAACCGGGCATGCTTTTTTTCAGTGTAAGGACATTCATATTTGCTTTACTATTGTACTATATCCTAGCATTCTCGTATTTCTGATATTAGTTCTCGAAAATTTAATTAAAATTATGGATACGTCTGTTGCAAAACAAAAAAAAAATTTCGAAGAGTAGTTACTTCTACTCTGTGTATAGACTTTCAATTCCAATCAGCGTTGCCGTTTTGGTCCGATCGGACCAAAATTGGTCCAAAAGATTTCTAATTTTTAAATTTGGTCCGATGGTCAGACCAAACAGAATTTGGTCCATTTTGGTCCATTTTCATAAATTTGGTTTCTATCACATATTAAATAGTAGATGGTGCACCGCAAAGAATATTGTCGGGAGGCCAAATATTTCACCTGCTTAAAATACGAATTTTGCTTAGAATAGAAGACGTATTTCTTTGAAAAAAGTTTTTCCTTGTCTAAAAGTCTCTAAACTTTTCAATGAAGTCTGTTTATCCTTATAGCTAAGTGATTCGACATAAAAATGTGTATCCTAACATGAATGCAAATTTCGTTTTAATGAAGTCAAAATGGATTTAATATTTCTGAAAAAATATTCAAAATTAATAAAATGTTTCAACACATTGTTTTAAAGTCATTATACCCTAAACCACATAGTGGTTAGGGTATAATAAGTTTGATCTGCCTACACACAAAAATTTTTTTTTCTGAATCAATCACGAAATTAATTGATCCAATTAATTTTTTAATTGAAATGTCTTCAATCACAGAAATGATAGTATCAATTAAAAAATTAATTGACAGTCAATTAAAAAATTAATTGATCCAATTAAAAAATTAATTGATACCATTAATTTGTGTGATTGATTTTTATTTCAATTAAAAAATTTGTTGATTCAATTAAATTTTTAATTGAATATTTTCTAAAACTCAATTAAGATTTTAATTGGAAAAATTTTCGTCAAATTTTTTTCTGTGTACAAGAAATATTGATTTTAGACCCCATAAAATATATACCGATCGACTCAGAATCACCTCTTGAGTCGATCTAGCGCTTGGTGTCCGTCCGTCCATCCGTCCGTCTGTCCATGTATTTGTTGTTCACAGGATTTCGGTCGCAAGTATTAACCGTTTTTGATGAAATTTGGTACATGGAGTTTTTTTGGGCGCAAGGACGAACGTTATTGAATTTGGAAGAAATCGGATCAAATTTAGATAAAGCTCCCATATATATGTATTGCCCGATTTCGACAAATGGGGTCACGTTGCATTTTTTTTACTAACCGATCGTCGTCAAATTTAGCACAAAATAATCTTCTGTATCACCCTTTAAGTCTGAAAATTTCATCGAAATCGGTTCAGATTTAGATATAGGTCCCATATATATGTATCGCCCGATTTTGCCAAATTAGGTCATAAAACCCTTATTTATCAACCGATCTTACTCAAAGTTGGCGAAATGTAATCTTCTATAGCACTAACTATATGTGCAAAAAATCATCGAAATCGGTTCAGATTTAGCTATAGCTCCCATATATGTACCGCCCGATTTTTCTAAATAAAATAAAACTCAATTGAACAAATAATACAATGTTTGTACTATAATTTTCTCGAAGAGGAGCGGAGCGGTTTTTTTTTTCTCCGGAGCGGGAGCGGAGCGGAACGAAAAAAATAGACCGCTCCGGATCCCTGATATAAACCGACGCTCAGATTTGGCTTGCGGAGCCTCTTGGTGGAGCAAAATTCATCCGATCCGTATGAAATTCGGTACATGGTGTTAGTATATGGTCTCTCACAACCATGCAAAAATTGGTCCAAATCTGTTCATAATTATATATAGCCCCCAAATAAACCGATCCCCAGATTTGGCTTGCGGAGCCTCTAAGAGAAGCAAATTTCATACGATTCGGCTGAAATTTGGTACATGGTGTTAGTATATGGTCTTTAACAAGCATGCAAACTTTGGTTCACGTCGGTCCATCATTATATATAGCCCTCATATAAATCGATCCCCAGATTTGACCTCCGGAGCCCCTTGGAAGAGCAAAATTCACCCGATCCGGTTGAAATTTGGTACGTGGTGTTAGTATATGGTCTCTAACAACCATGCAAAAATTGGTCAATACCGGTCTTAATTATATATAACCCCCATTTAAACCGATCCCCAGATTTGACCTCCGGTGCTATTGGAGGAGTAAAATTCATCCGAACCGGTTGAAATTTGGTAAGTGGTAAAATTTGGTACATTGCGCTAGTATATGGCCGCTAATAACCATGCCAAAATTGGTCCATATCGATTTTGTCAACATTTTATTACTATACAAAAACTTTATTAACTACTATAGAAACTTTTGTCAAAATTTTAGTACTATACAAAATTTTGTCAAGATTTTATTTCTATAGAAAATTTTGTCAAAATTTTATTTCTATAGAAAATTTTGTCAAATTTTATTACTATACAAAATTTTGTCAAGATTTTATTTCTATAGAAAATTTTGTTGTTTAATTTATACTCCGCATGGACTAACTTAAAATTGAGAACGCGGTGTTAAGAACTTTTAAGATACCTTGCCATCGGAAAGTGTTACCGCAACCCAAGTAATTCTATTGTGGATGACAGTCTTTAGTACAAGTTTCTATAGAAATAAGAATTCGAACAAAATTTTCTATAGAAAGAAAATTTTGACAAAAATTTCTAGAGAAATAAAATTTTAACAAAATTTTCTATAGAAATAAACTTTTGACAAAATTTTCTATAGAAATAAAATCTTGGTAGATTATTTTTGGCTCGAGTGGCAACCATGATTATGAACCGAATAAAATTTGAACAAAATTTTCTATAGAAATAAAATTTGGACAAAATTTTCTATAGAAATAAAATTTTGACAATGATAAAAATTTAATTATGAACCGAATAAAATTTTAACAAAATTTTCTCTAGATATAAAATTTTGACAAAATTTTCTATAGAAATAAAATTTTGGTAGATTATTTTTGGCTCTAGTGGCAACCATGATTATGAACCGATATGGACCAATTTTTGTGTGATTGGACCAATTTTGGTATGGTTGTTAGCGACCATATACTAACACCACGTTCCTAATTTGAACCGGATCGGATGAATTTTGCTCCTCCAAGAGGCTCCGGAGGTAAAATCTGGAGAACGTTTTATATGGATGAAATTTGCTTCTCTTGGAGACTTCGCAAGTCAAATCTGGGGATCGGTTTATATGGGGGCTATATATAATTATGAACCGATGTGGACCAATTTTTGCACGGTTGTTAGAGACTATATACCAATACCATGTACCAAATTTCAGCCGGATCGGATGTAATTTGCTTCTCTTTGAGGCTTCGCAAGCCAAATCTGGAGATCGATTTATATGGGGTCTATATATAATTAAGGACCGATGTGGACCAATTTTTGCATGGCTGTTAGAGACCATATACCAACATCATGTACCAAATTTCAGCCGGATCGGATGAAATTTGCTTTTCTTTGAGGCTCCGCAAGCCAAATCTGGGGATCGGTTTATATGGGGGCTATATATAATTAAGGACCGATATGGACCAATTTTTGCATGGTTGTTAGAGACCATATACCAACATCATGTACCAAATTTCAGCCGGAGCGGATGAAATATGCTTCTGTTAGAGGCTCCACAAGCCAAATCTGAGGGTCCCTTTATATTACATCAATAACAACTACTTGTGCCAAGTTTCAAGTCGATAGCTTATTTCGTTCGGAAGTTAGCGTGATTTCAACAGACGGACGGACGGACATGCTTAGATCGACTCAGAATTTCACCACGACGCAGAATATATATACTTTATGGGGTCTTAGAGCAATATTTCGATGTGTTACAAACGGAATGACAAAGTTAATATACCCCCATCCTATGATGGAGGGTATAAAAAGGGAAGTTTATATTAATTGAAAAAATGTACCTGTTTTTGTTCTGAATTTTGCTATATAGTATAATTTATTTTTATTTGCAGTTACATGATGTCTGTGTTTGTACATTTGATGGGCACGAAGTAAATATGGAAATGATTATTTATTGTTGAAATTGAACTAAAATAGAGTTTTAAAAATATGTGATGTTTGCTTGCACGACATTATAAATACAAATAAAGAATGAATTAGTTTATAAACAAATAAAAAAATAAATAAAGTTGACTTTGTGTTTTCTTTTTTCAAGTGGCGCCTTTTTTCGACGACGAAAAAAGTTTTTTCATAAAGATGATGACATTTTAGGTACCATATTCTTTTAACTGGGAAAAATACATTTTTGACGAATATCATAACATTTTAGAGCGGGACCATTGACTTTTATTAAAAAAAATTATCAATATAATAACATTTTAGATGAAGACAATTTTATTTTTCTTAGAACCATGTTCACTGAGCCAACATCGTTGTAGGTGAAAATGTTTCATGGCCGCCGCAAAAATAGCTCTTATCATATTATTTTGCTCTTCGAATATGATTGTGGCAATCATGTTTCTTTTCTGGACTCCAGTGACACTGAGACTTTGTATACCTCCGTGGACATGGTGATATCTTGAATAAATCCTTTCGTGCCCATACGTTCTCTTGAAGTTTAGTTTAGTGAAGTATATCGAACCTTTATAGATATAGCTCCAATCCCGAAGATTGTTTGGCACGAGCAGTTAGAAATTCTGTACGTGTACGTTTTGGTTTTATGTGTTAATTTTTTACGGAGTAGATAATGTTTAAAGATATATCTAATACTTCATTCACATTAGGCTCGAAATCTACTAAAAGTGGATTTGAAACCCCTTTTTTTATAAGGCAAATGTCAGTTGAAATCTAGTTAAAGTGGATTTTGGAAGTGTAATGTGAATGAGGTATAAAAATGTGAAACTACTTTTTTCAGAGTTTATCAAAAGTGTTATTTTTCTCTTTATTATGTAATTTTATTCCACTCTCTTTTCTATGGAAAAATATTTGGAAATTTTTAATTATAAAATATTTGTTATTCTATTTCTTTTTTTGTTCTGAATCATGTCATTCGGATTGTTGACAGTTTACTTAAAAAAAGCACTTCCATACACCGACCTCAATGAGCACAATCCCATCTTTTATGGGAGGGTTAGTGTGCCACAGATGTACTTGGAAATGTCCATTGTTTGGGTTACTGGAGCTGTTGGCCCATTTCTAAATTTACACGAAACGATGACTGTAAAAATGTCCACATTTACATTTCTACAAAGTCCATTAGCATCAGGTATTAAATATGACTTTTTCATGGAACAGTGAATACACAGGCAGAGAGACGAGGCCTGTATTGATCAAACCACCCACAAGGGAGGGTGTACAGTTAGTAACTTTTGGCATTACCATAGGGATGATGTAGTCCGGAAGGTAGTGGAGAAATTGAAAGCATTATCACTACCCGCAGTAGACGTACTGAAAACCGTTATTGGACCATTAAATATTTTCGTTAAATATTTTATCTCACTTTGTGACGAACGAACCCTTTGAAAGGGCAACATTTGAAAAGTGAGAAGGCAGGGGGAGATGGTCATTAGAATAATATTTTCCTCTTTCCATCGTCCTTTTGCGAACCATCATCACGAGAAGAGAGCATGGAGTGAAAATGTAATTTTATTAAAATCCTTAAAAGCTCAACAGTAGTAAACTTGCACCAAACATAGACATTAGGGTGTACCATATGATGCAGAATGTAAAAATACAGTGCCCACTATAAAGTTGTTGTACATATATTTAATGTTCGTGAAGCAGCAGTTTGGCACAAATTAAAAGCAATTTCGATTTGTGATAAAGCTAAATAGTTTTCCCAAGAGAATCCACAGAAAAAATGTCTTTAACGGCTTTTTCTAAAGGATGTTTTTTTATTAGATTATACAGCTGTTTTGAAAGTCTCTACTCAGTGTTGTTAGGCAAATAAACATGAATAGGTTAACTCCAGAACAATTTGTTTTCAAAACAAGTAAGTAAAGGCTAAAGTCGGGCGGGGCCAACTATATTATACCCTTCACCACTTTGTAGACCAAAATTTGTGTTACCATCTCAACTCCTTCATGAGGGTTTACATTCCCATATACAAATATTTATATCTTAACCGATTTGGAGACAATTTGTTGTACTTCTACAAAATCTCTAGAACTAAAATTTAAATCAGGACATCAGCCGGTTTAAATTTTAGTTCTAGAGAAGCACAATGTTACAAAAAAATATGGGAAATATTTAAATCTGAACCAATTTTGAGGCAACTTCGCAAAAGCGTATTTATGATTTGTCGGTCGATAGATCTCTATTATAGTAATAGGGAAATTTGTGTAATTTTTACAAGTTTTCGACTTAGCAGTGGCGATTTTATAAGGAAAATGTGGGTATTTTGGCCATTTGTGCCTAACTCGGAAAAATATATATATGCTAGCTATATCGAAATCTAAACCGATTTCAATCGCATGCATATTTGCTATGTTAATTCTACTCCCTGTGCAAAATTTCACGTAAATCGGATTACAGCATTGACCTCTGTGGTCTTATGACGGAAAATCGGGCGAAAAATATCTGTGGGTATATGAGTCTAAATCGATCGAAAGATGTATTCGGGAGCTATATCTAAATCTGAACCGATTTAAACAAAATATAGCAAGCGTATTTAGAATGTTAATTCTACTCCCTCTGTAAAATTTCATGTAAATCACACTCTTAGAAAAATATGTTTTTCATATGTTCCGATATAAACAAAATGTGTTTCGGGCACAATTTTAAAACACAATATATTTAAGTGCAAACATGTAATGTTCCTAAACAAACACTAAATGTTTGGGACATCTATGTTAATATATTAGAATATATTATGTTTGGGGCATGAAAGTTTCATAAAAATCATATGTGTGAATGCAAACATATATAAATTTACAAATTTCGACTAAACATACAAATGTTGTGATATTTTAGAGAAAGAAATAGAGATGGAAACCGGGAGAGTTGACGAAAGATATCAACATACCACAGCGAAAGAATCAAAAGAGAACAATTTCTGTGAAACCGCTGGTATGTTGTTTCGGAAAACTGTTTTATGATAAGGCCAAAAATTTGATATGCTTAAGTCTAAATATTATTTAATTTGAATAAAGAGAATGGACATTCGGAACCAAGAGAATGGACATTTGAAAAAAAAGCATGTGTTTTCGCCTTGAGAGCAGCATTTTATATATGTGTGGACATGTGTTTTGTTTATCATTTTGGCATTATGGGCACAATTTTTTTCTTGGTTCATTAAAAGAAATCAGGGGTCTTCATAAAAATAACGAGTTGGGACAGTAAAATGAAATAAGGAGGAAATAGTGAAAAATTACACAGTAAAATGTATAAAAATAAAGTTTAGTTCCTCTTTATTAATAAGTAGTCCAAGAGGTGTTGACGGACACCTTCAAATATAAAATCGGGCATTAAGTTCAAGTTTTGCAGCTAAAACAATTTAAAAAGTTTATTTTCTTTAAAATGAATTATTAAAGAAAAATAAAAGGCATTTTAGACCGATGGTGTTAAATGCTAGTAAAAAACCTAAAAACCTAAATAAATTTATGTTTATATTATAAAATTATTTATGTATGTTTATACTCGACTCCACGTTCTTCTTTTGTTAGAGTTTTTGAATTCCTTCCAAATTTTAAAGTTTTGTACAAAAAACAGTTTTTTGTTACAAAATTGTTATTTTTGCAATAAAAAAATAATATTTTATCCAAAAATCAGTCAATTTCGTTTATATCAAGCATTGTTAATGACTGTAAATCTTTAATAACCCATATTTCGAAGTTTCATTATAAAAATTTAATATAATATAAATATAAATGTGTAAATTAAAAAAAAAGTGTTCGGTCGGAGCAGGGATTGAACCCACGACCCTTTGCATGCAAGGCAGACATGCTAACCACTGCTCCACGTGGCAAACAAATGTATGTTTCTGTTAAATAATGTTATGTTTGGATGGGCTCGTGGGCGCTGCAAACTATGCTATATAAATGTAACTTATAACGATAATTATCTGTTGGTGACCATAACAGCTACGTAGCCCAGTGGATAGTGTGTTGGCTTACAAACTGTATGGTCCTCGGTTCGATTCTCCGTGCAGGCGAAAGGTAAAATTTAAACAATTTATAAAAATGAATAATTTCTTCAACATTATTTGTATTACAGAAAACGGTGCCAAGAACTAAAAAATTTCGTGGAAGTGACAATTATGTGAGGGAATGAGCACAATCTTCTTTGGGCAAAATTCTTCCAAGCATATAATATTTTTGGGCTCAAAATTCTTCCAAACATATAATATGTTCACATAAAACAAACATATTAATGTTTCGGCAGTATCCAATAATATATGTGCTTCCTGCAAAATATGTTTGGAACATATGTTAAAGAAGCGATTTTTTTTTGAGGGTGCAGAGTAAAACTTTTGGATCTGTGGCCATATTAGTCCAAATCGGGCGAAAGATATATATGTCTAAATCTGAACCGATTTCAACAAAATTTACCACACTTGACTACACTACTAATTGTATTCCTAGTGCAATATTTCAAGCAAATTAGGGTAAAACTCTGGCTTCTGGGGCCGATTTTAACTAAATTTGGCACAATTAACGATACTATTAAGCATACTCCTTGTGCAAAAATTTAAGCAAATCAGGGCAAAACTCTGGCTTTAAGTGCGGACGAAAGATATATATGGGAGCTATATCTAAATCTGAACCGATTTGGCTGATATTTTGCACATTTTACGAACCGCGAACCATTTTGCTGTACGAAATTTTAAGAAAATACGTTGATAAATACGTCAATTATGACCAGATCGGCGATAAATATATATGGCAGCTATATCTAAATCTGAACCGATTTTTTTTTAAATCAATAGCGATTGTCTTTGAGCCAAAGTAAAACTCTGTGGCAAATTTGGGGACGATCGGACATAAACTGCGAGCTGTACTTTGCACACAAAATTACATATACAGACGGATGGACAGACAGACAGACGGACATCGCTAAATCGACTCAGAATTTAATTCTAAGACGATCGGTATACCAAACGATGGGTCTGAGACTTTTCCTTCTTGGCGTTACATACAAATGCACAAACTTATTATACCCTGTACCACAGTATTGGTGAAGGGTATAAATAGTGTTCAACTAAAAATGTTTATAGAGCACTTCGTGAATTTTACTCGTATAGTGCACATCGTCCGTCTGATACCTCCATAAAGAACGTAATTATCAAATTTTGATCTACATTCACTCGTTTGAACGCCAAGCCACCGAAAATATGTTAATGAGAAGTGTGCGTACAGAAGAAAATATTGCTAACTTTGAGGCCAGTCTCTTAAAGAAACACCCTTCTGACTCGGAGATCATTGAGCTAAACTTAGAATCGGGCAACACTCATTGATAATAAGAATTGGCTGCCACTATACCTAACCTAGGAAAACTTGCATACTACTCCAATAGTTGTTCAGGATATAAAGAGACAAGCAAATTGCGAAAGCAGACTACTACTACGTATCACCCCATTGTAAAGGGTGATTTGTTAAGAGCTTGATAACTTTAAAAAAAAAAAAAAAACGCATAAAATTTGCAAAATCTCATCGGTTCTTTATTTGAAACGTTAGATTGGTCCATGACATTTACTTTTTGAAGATAATTTCATTTAAATGTTGACCGCGGCTGCGTCTTAGGTGGTCCATTCGGAAAGTCCAATTTTGGGCAACTTTTTCGAGCATTTCGGCCGGAATAGCCCGAATTTCTTCGGAAATGTTGTCTTCCAAAGCTGGAATAGTTGCTGGCTTATTTCTGTAGACTTTAGACTTGACGTAGCCCCACAAAAAATAGTCTAAAGGCGTCAAATCGCATGATCTTGGTGGCCAACTTACCGGTCCATTTCTTGATATGAATTGTTCTCCGAAGTTTTCCCTCAAAATGGCCATAGAATCGCGAGCTGTGTGGCATGTAGCGCCATCTTGTTGAAACCACATGTCAACCAAGTTCAGTTCTTCCATTTTTGGCAACAAAAAGTTTGTTAGCATCGAACGATAGCGATCGCCATTCACCGTAACGTTGCGTCCAACAGCATCTTTGAAAAAATACGGTCCAATGATTCCACCAGCGTACAAACCACACCAAACAGTGCATTTTTCGGGATGCATGGGCAGTTCTTGAACGGCTTCTGGTTGCTCTTCACTCCAAATGCGGCAATTTTGCTTATTTACGTAGCCATTCAACCAGAAATGAGCCTCATCGCTGAACAAAATTTGTCGATAAAAAAGCGGATTTTCTGCCAACTTTTCTAGGGCCCATTCACTGAAAATTCGACGTTGTGGCTCGTTAGTAAGTCTATTCATGATGAAATGTCAAAGCATACTGAGCATCTTTCTCTTTGACACCATGTCTGAAATCCCACGTGATCTGTCAAATACTAATACATGAAAATCCTAACCTCAAAAGAATCACCCTTTATATTTGCGCATATTTCTTGTGCCAGTGCTTGCGATAGTAGTTCCCTAAACTACATCCTGACACTTGTGTACATATGTGGAGGAATGCCAGTGTGTTGTGTTACCTGTGTCATAACCCGAGAAGTATTAGATTGTTTGTCAGAAAAGTATGTTTGCAGATGATATGGTGACATCAGTACTCCATCATTGTCACCATCAGACATTGTGTGCTACCAAAATGAGCAGTAGATACAATAATAGACAGATAGATGTCTATAGCATTTCCCCAGAACATAAAAACACTTTAACGAAATTACGAATGAATCGTTGGTACACGGTTGAAAAAGACTGTTTTTCATATGTTTGGCTATAAACATTATATGTTTGGAACACAAATTTTTAAACACAATATTTTTGAGTGCAAGCATATAATGTTCATAAACTAGCATAACATGTTTGGGACAATATGTTAATATGTTAGAACATATTATGTTTGGGACATAAAATGTTTGTAAATATAATATGCTTGGATGCAAACATATATTAATTTAGAAATAGCCTATAAACATATATGTGTTTAGTAGCTTGGAGCGCTATTTAACAGGGAGCGATATTGAATTAAGTTGGTGGTTGTTGCTTGTTATTACAAAATTAACATTTTATTTTTCCTTGGGCAATTGATCAGCTACTTCTTTGATCCTTACAAACTGTGTGGTCCGCTGTTCGAATCCCCGTCCGGCAAAAGGTAAAATTAAAATAAAAAAAAATCATACAATTGAATAATTTCTTCTACAATGTTTGTATTACAGAAAAAGGTGCTAAGAACTAAAAAATCTCGTGGAAGTGAGAAAGATGTGGGGGAATATACAATTGGGCAGAAACAAAATTTTGAGCATTCAGGTCGAAAACCTATGTTGTTAGCACCTACATTACCTGTTTATTTTCATAATTCATTATGATTGTAAATATATAAATAAATAAATAAAATTTTGAGCACAATA
This sequence comes from Haematobia irritans, assembly GCF_050003625.1. Lineage (NCBI taxonomy): Eukaryota > Metazoa > Arthropoda > Insecta > Diptera > Muscidae > Haematobia > Haematobia irritans. The sequence continues at coordinate 62,756,115 of NC_134401.1, forward strand.
TTGTTTGGGAGAATTTTTTTAAGCATATAATATTTTTGGGTGCAAAATGCTTCCAAACATATTATATGTTCACATAATAACATATTGTTTTTTGGAAGACAACATTATTGAATTTGGATGCAAAAATACAAAATGTTTGGAACTTAGACTACCCAAACATATATTGTTTAGACCAATATGCTTTCAAACATATTATATATTGGAAGAGATCAAACATATAAATGTTTGGGCAATACCCAAAAATGTATATGCTTGAAGCAAAATATGTTTGGGAGTATATGTTACAGAAGCGATTTTTTGTGAGCGTGTAGAAGACGACACATTCACAACTGAAAATGACTTACTTTGCTATACATCCAACAATACCATATGGAAATAATAGATAATAACAAAATTTTAACATTTTGCAAATAAAATGGTTTTAGAATTTCAAAAAACTATATACAAACCGAATTTTGTTTGTTTATTTCTTTGCATGTTTCGGGAACCCCGTTTACTTAAACGGGAAAGTAAATGGTGATCATCTGATAAAAATAAAGTATAGCATTGTTTGCTATCTAGTTGGTGAGGTAGACATGTCCTTAGCCCGACTTATTTAAAAGCATGTTTAAAAAACATATCTTGTCCGCTTTACTTAAAATATTCGTGAGGGTGGGGGACTCGCCCTCGACCGACTTTTTAGATTAAAAACATAACTACTTTTCATTGAAATTCGCAGTGAGGATTGATAAAGATTCATGGCAAATATTCAGTACTTTGGTTTTTAATATTGTCTAAGAACTACTTGCTTGCTTTCCCCGATTTATTTAAAATGCACAGGGAAGGGCGAGAGTTGTTGTCTAGTTGATGGGTCGGGCTACTGATTTTAATAATTCGGTGGATGGCCAATTTTCTAAACCCGTCCACCCCTTCCCCGAGTTTTTAAGTCTATTAATTTCACGAATTCACGATTGAATACGCGGAACATAGGAATTTGTTCATATTATTGAAATAAAGTATTTTATTTTTCGATTTCTATGTTGGAAGCGATACGACACCATAAACTCCCACTAACGCTTGTCTAAAATCGGAAGTACAGATAGTACATAAACCCACCACCATATTTCGTTACATGTTGAAGTCTGACTTTGTATTCATTTTTAAAAAATAAAATATTAATTAAACCTCTAACTTCAGGCTATTAATTTTTAGCTAGAGGGCTAGCTACGCTAATAACTTCGGCGCCCAATATTTTACACATTCCTTTAACATACGTTGAACTTTTAGCTTCACTGTGTTGTGTTGACGTCTTTTGTTTTTTCTCAATCACAATCTTTAAATTCCCTTTATACTCTCTTGCTCTCTCTTTCTAAACACATATATGTTTATAGACAATTTCTAAATTAATAAATGTTTGCAACCGCACATATTATATTTAAACAAATGTTATGTCCCAAACATGTCCTAACATATGATGTAACATAATATGTTGTCCTTCGCCACTTTATCCTTTTTTCTCTCTCGATCTCTCTGACGTTTCTAAACTTATATATGTTTATACAAAATTTCTAAATGGGCATATGTTTGCATACAGAGAAGGGTTGCCAGATGATGGATGCCCAAATCCGGGACTTTGCGCCGTACATTCTGGGATTTGTCGGGACAAGTAACAACAGTCACACTTGAGTTTCAATTTCATATAAAATTTTATTTATTAAGTAAAACAAAAACGTAACAGGCCCATTTTTTATATCTAATGTAAATATCGTACATTTTTATGTACGTTGGGCACATAAAAATCCACCTAAAATATACATATATTTTAGTCTATCTCATTTTGCCAAGTAATTTAGTTACTCCGTCTGTTTGTATTTATTTATAAAATGATTCTAATACCAAGCTCTCCATTATTTTTAGTATATAAATTATTATTAAATTAAAGTATGTTTAGTTTTGTTAGTTGACCTTTGGAATTTTATAATTATTGGGATTTTTTCGTTTGGCTTGAGGTCATGATAAATGAAAAATGCTGTTGTAATTGTTTTTCATTGTTTTATTATTGAAATATTGTTATTTCGGATATTTCGATACACCTTCGGTGATCATCTTCAGCGAGATATTATCTGTAAAATACCATAATTTAAACATTTAACAATATTTACATTCACAATGGTTATTAACAAAAATATAAAAATGATTCTATATTTACATTTTACAAAGTAATAGACTTTCTCCTTGCAAAGCTAATATCTAACTAAAGCTATCTTACTTATGTTTGTGTCTTTGTATAAGATTTCTATAAATCTGTGTACAGTGGTCTGTGTCGGTTTTGTAAGTCATACGTTCGTCAGTGAGAGTATTTATTATATGTAACATCTCCAATGTGTATCTTCTCTTAGTATTCTCTTCCATCGTCAGTATTTCAACATTTTTGAATCTTTTTCAAATCTTTTGGAAAACCCCGGTACATATGATAATATCTCACTGAAGATGATCACCGAAGGTGTATCGAAATATCCGAAATAGCAATATTTCAATAATAAAACAATGAAAAACAATTACAACAGCATTTTTCATGACCTCAAGCCAAACGAAAAATCCCAATAATTAAATTATTATTATTAAAATACTAAACACTCTATGCAATACTTATAGGTATTGAAAATACAAACTGTTACCAATAAATTTGGACGATTTTCCCTATGACGAAAAAGTTGTCCATACTTTACCACTTTTTATACCCACCACCATAGAATGGTGACGGGGGTATAATAAGTTTGTCATTCCGTTTGTAACACATCTTGATCAGGGAGAAATTCTAAGACGATATAGCCATGTCCGTCTGTCTGTCGGTCTGTCTGTCCGTCTGTTGTAATCACGCTACAGTCTTCAATAATAAAGCAATCGTGATGAAATTTCGCACAAACTCGTCTTTTGTCTGCAGGCAGGTCAAGTTCGAAGATGGGCTATATCGGTCCAAGTTTTGATATAGTCCCCATATAAACCGACCTCGCGATTTGGGGTCTTGGGCTTATAAAAACCATAGTTTCTATCCTGAAATTTGAAATCTAGAGGTATTTTATGACCACAAAGAGGTGTGCCAAAAATGGTGAGTATCGGTCCATGTTTTGGTATAGTCCCCATATAGACCGATCTCCCGATTATATTTCTAGGGCTTCTAGAATCCGTAGTTATTATCCAATTTGGTTGAAATTTGAAATGTAGAGGTATTTTAGGACCATAAAGAGGTGTGCTAAAAATGGTGAGTATCGGTCCATGTTTTGGTATAGCCTCCATATAGACCGATCTCCAGTTTTTACTTCTTGGGCGTCTAAAATCTGTAGTTTTTATCCAATTTGCCTGAAATTAGAAATCTAGAGGTATTTTAAAACCCTAAAGAGGTGTGCTGCCATGTTTTTATTAGCCCCTATATAGACCGATCTCCAATTTGAGGCAAGTTGGATAAAAACTACGGTATTTTAGGACTATAAAAGGTATGCCGAAAATGGTGAGTATAGGTCCATGTTTTGATATAGCCATCAGATAGACCGATCTCCCGATATTACTTTTTGGGCTTCTAGAAGCCGTAATTGTTGTCTACTTTGCCTGAAATCGAAAATCTGGAGGTTTTTAGGAATATAAATAGGTGTGCAAGAAATGATTTTATTTTTTTAGGCTTCTAGAATCCGTAGTTTTTATCCAATTTGCCTGAAATGAGAAATCTACAGGTATTTTAGGACCTTAAATATGAGAGCCGAAAATCGCGTGTATTGGTCCATGTTTTGGTTTATCTCCCAAATAGACCGATCTTCCGATTTTACTTCTTGGGCTTTTAGAAACCATAGTTTTTATAAAATTTGCACTCAATTTTAAATCTAGAAGTATTTTAGGAACATAAAGAGGTATGCCGAAAATGGTGAATATCGGTCCATGTGCACTGGTAATGAAAATTACTTGAAACAGAATTATAGTTTCCAGATTTTACTTCTGGTAATCATTTAAATAATGGGGGTAAAAGTCTACAGATGTTAGATTTGAAATCAAGGCGTTATTTCATCGTTTTATTGTACACTTGCACACGATGTTTATGATTCCTCTAAAACTCAAACAAATATGGGTCTTATAAATACAGAATCTGATCTAGTCTTCATAGGTAAAATCTTTGAATTTATCTTCGGGAAGTGTACTGGTTGAACTGATCTGCTTGTCACCAAATCCCCATGAAATTTTCACAGGAAACAATAATATTTGATTCATGGTGGTGGGTATTTAAGATTCGGCCCGGCCGAACTTACTGCTTTATATACTTGTTTTGTCTAAATTTGCATAAATGCCACGTAATACAGACTTGGAAATTCCAAAATTCTTTTTCCCAACACGGACGAAAAAGACTGTTTTTCATATGTTTGGGTGTAAAAATTATATATTTGAAAATCAAATTTTTCAACACAATATTTTTAAGTGCAAGCATATAATGTTCATAAACTAGCATAACATGTTTGGGACATATATGTTAGAACGTATTATGTTTGGGACATACAACTTGTTAATATAATATGTTTGGATGCAAACATATATTAATTTAGAAATAGCCTACAAAAATATATGTGTTTAGAAAGAGAGACCTAGAGAGTATGCAAGTAAAAGAATGGAAGTAACCAATTGGCGCCTTAAAAATATATATAAGAAAATTTCGTTAAAATTTTTTCCTACCAGTGTATGCCTAAGGTGAAACATAATATGTTTGAACAATACAAACAATATTTTGTTTGGACCAATCCTGAAAATATATATGCTTGAAGCAAAATGTGTTTGGGGTGTAACATTACCGATTTTTTTTTGAGATTGAAGATGGAAGCGAAAATTTTTATATCAAACAATTTTTTTTCAATTGCTGCTGAAATGCGAAATATATTTCCATGTATGCAATTGTCGTTTTTAGAAAGTCTGTAGCTTTGCACTCATAAACGATTCTTTTTTTAACGGAACATTTTGGATTATACACGCTCACAAAAAATCGTTTCTGTAACATATACTCCCAACAATATTTTGCTTCAAGCATATATATTTTTGGGTATTGTCCAAACATTTATATGTTTGATCTCTTCCAATATATAATATGTTTGAAAGCATATTAGTCTAAACAATATATGTTTGAGTAGTCTAAGTTCCAAACATTTCGTATTTTTGCATCCACATTCAATAATGTTGTCTTCCAAAAAACTATATGTTATTATGTGAACATATAATATGTTTGGAAGCATTTTGCACCCAAAAATATTATATGCTTAAAAAAATTCTCCCAAACGATATTGTGCTCAAAATTTTATTTATTTATTTATATATTTACAATCATAACGAATTATGAAAATAAACAGGTAATATAGGTGCTAACAACATAGGTTTTCGACCTGAATGCTCAAAATTTTGTTTCTGCCCAATTGTATATTCCCCCACATCTTTCTCACTTCAACGAGATTTTTTAGTTCTTAGCACCTTTTTCTGTAATACAAACATTGTAGAAGAAATTATTCAATTGTATGATTTTTTTTTATTTTAATTTTACATTTTGCCTGACGGGGATTCGAACAGCGGACCACACAGTTTGTAAGGATCAAAGAAGTAGCTGATCAATTGCCCAAGGAAAAATAAAATGTTAATTTTGTAATAACAAGCAACAACCACCAACTTAATTCAATATCGCTCCCTGTTAAATAGCGCTCCAAGCTACTAAACACATATATGTTTATAGGCTATTTCTAAATTAATATATGTTTGCATCCAAGCATATTATATTTACAAACATTTTATGTCCCAAACATAATATGTTCTAACATATTAACATATATGTCCCAAACATGTTATGCTAGTTTATGAACATTATATGCTTGCACTCAAAAATATTGTGTTTAAAACTTTGTGTTCCAAACATGTAATGTTTATAGACAAACATATGAAAAACAGCCTTTTTCATCCTTTTAGATATATTTCTACCATGATATTTGTGTCATTTTGTATAGGCAATATGATTTTCTGAATATTATTCAGAATGGTTTTTAAGAAATAATGACCAACATAAAACTAGAATTTCGATTGCAGGTAATTGAAATTCCGGGATTTTTTCTTTTTGTTGTGTCTTTGGCCAACTCTGTATGATTTTATTATTATTTAATTTTAGCTATTTAGCCTATCTTGGTTTTTAAATAAAACTCTGTTATTAAATATTCTCCCGAAGTTTCTCCTCTATTTGGTGGCTTTTGCAAGGGATTCGTCTATTTAAACAAAGATTTTTAAAAGTTAAATAACATTCTTTCACAATAGAAATATTAACAAAACAACTAACAGAAATTCAAGTGTTTTTGATTACATTTGTATAAACATTCAAACACGTAACATAAATTTATTTAACGACACATCTCAATTTTAAATATCACATCTTATTTTATTGCAACTCGGTAGCTCCAGATTATATTGTCCGTATCTTATTTTAAATTTATCGTTGTTTCACCTTTCTGTTGAATTCGTAGGCTTTCCAATATGTATCTCTTTCTGCTGTGGTTTTCCCTGTTATGAATTCTCACATTCTCAAAATCTGGCAAGTGTCCTGTGTTTCTCATACGTTGTGATAATGCCGTCGTTTCGTTTTGCTTCTCAATGTCGTTTCTTTGTTCCCCTATTCTTGTTTGCAGTGTTCGTTTTGTTGTTCCGATGTAGCGAAGATCACACTTATGTTCGTTATTCCCCTTACATGGTATTTGGTATACAACTCTGCGTTTTTCTTGTTTGTCTATTGGGTCTTTCAGTTGAGAGAATACAGTGGTGAGAGTTGCATTTGGTTTGTTTGCAAAACATATGTTATTTGTTATGATTGTGTTTCTTATTGTTTTCTTATCGGTAAGCCCAGGAATGTAAGGTACACTGAACATTTTCTTTTCCTCTTCATTTTCTTGATTTTTCTTGTTATTAGAATTTTTATAGTTAATTTTAATCTTTGTTTCCTTTATTAGTTGATTAATTAGAGACTTTGGAAAACTATTGTTTACGAGAATTTTTGTTACATCTTATATATTCTTCGTCACTTATTGTTATTACTTTCAATATTAAACTTTTTGCAGTATTGATAATTTGAGATGTCGGTTGTGTAGAGTTAAAGCGATTCAGGCTCACTTAGACTATTCAGACCATTGTGATACCACATTAATTAAAAGTACCTATTACATATAGGCACTTCTAGTTTTTTCACCGTTGAACCCATCCGATTATTTTCCTCTGTTGAACCAACCTGATTGTTCCAAAAACATTAGCAGATTGCTTAAGTGACCGTTTTCCAGGTCCACCAGTAATCTAAGCTGTATGCCCCTAAAATTCGCTTACCCCTTATACAAAATGCAGGACACTCACACAAGAGGTGTTTCATTGATTTCTTTTCCTCCGCATCATGACAGCTCATACGGTATTCATTATACTTCACGCCAGTAGTTTTTGCAAACACGCCTACCAGGCATATTAACATATCCCAAACATGTTATACTAGTTTGTGAACATTATATGCCCGAGAAAAAATTGAGAGATCTAATTTGATACAATTAGATATGAGTAGATGCGAAAAATAGTAAGATCTAACCATATCTAATTACTATCGAATTAGATCTGAAAATTGGTCTAGATCTAATGTCTTAGATGTAATTATATCTGTTCCTATATATTATTGGATCTGATGCTAGATCTGATGCTAGATCTGGTCATATATGGAATTATATACATTTATATTTAATTCTATCTATATCTGCTTATATCTAAAGGGGCCAATTTTGAGATCTAATCATATTTGATTAGATCCCTAAATTTTTACACGGGTGCTTGCACTTAGGTTAGGTTAAAGTGGCAGCCAGATTTACTTTCAGGCTCACTTAGATTATTCAGTCCATTGTGATTATGCTTGCACTTAAAAATGATGTGCTAAAAATTTGACTTCCAAACATATAATTTTGAAAACTAGTATTATACCATGAGCATACATACACTTACTCAATTGTTTAAATGTATGTATGCTCACGATGTCTTAATGTAAAGGGTGATTCTTTTGAGGTTAGGATTTTCATGCATTAGTATTTGACAGATCACGTGGGATTTCAGACATGGTGTCAAAGAGAAAGATGCTCAGTATGCTTTGACATTTCATCATGAATAGACTTACTAACGAGCCACAACGTCGAATTTTCAGTGAATGGGCCCTAGAAAAGTTGGCAGAAAATCCGCTTTTTTATCGACAAATTTTGTTCAGCGATGAGGCTCATTTCTGGTTGAATGGCTACGTAAATAAGCAAAATTGCCGCATTTGGAGTGAAGAGCAACCAGAAGCCGTTCAAGAACTGCCCATGCATCCCGAAAAATGCACTGTTTGGTGTGGTTTGTACGCTGGTGGAATCATTGGACCGTATTTTTTCAAAGATGCTGTTGGACGCAACGTTACGGTGAATGGCGATCGCTATCGTTCGATGCTAACAAACTTTTTGTTGCCAAAAATGGAAGAACTGAACTTGGTTGACATGTGGTTTCAACAAGATGGCGCTACATGCCACACAGCTCGCGATTCTATGGCCATTTTGAGGGAAAACTTCGGAGAACAATTCATCTCAAGAAATGGACCGGTAAGTTGGCCACCAAGATCATGCGATTTGACGCCTTTAGACTATTTTTTGTGGGGCTACGTCAAGTCTAAAGTCTACAGAAATAAGCCAGCAACTATTCCAGCTTTGGAAGACAACATTTCCGAAGAAATTCGGGCTATTCCGGCCGAAATGCTCGAAAAAGTTGCCCAAAATTGGACTTTCCGAATGGACCACCTAAGACGCAGCCGCGGTCAACATTTAAATGAAATTATCTTCAAAAAGTAAATGTCATGGACCAATCTAACGTTTCAAATAAAGAACCGATGAGATTTTGCAAATTTTATGCGCTTTTTTTAAAAAAAAAGTTATCAAGCTCTTAACAAATCACCCTTTATAATATGTTGATACTCAGTTCTCCACTGAAAACTGATGCGCAAAATGAAAATCGTGTGTACTTGTCAATGTTTTTATAAAATTCTTTTCGCTGCAAAAAAATTAAAAAATTAAATGGCCACGAAAACAATGTACATGGTCTTTATGGTCATATAATGGTTCTAGACTGTCTATACGTAACCTATAAAAATATTTTTTCCCTGCAAAAACGTAAAAAAATTGAATGGTCAGGTATATTATTTTCCAGACCATGTAATGGTCTCAAATTCTGTCATTTAAATAATAGGACATGTTTGCGGCATCTAGGAACCATTTAAATGCTTATTGCCGATCGAAAAAAAAAATTAAAAAAAAAAATTTTAAAAAACAAAATACATGGTTTTCGCGACAGTTACCTACTCTAGATAAGCATTAAATGGATGCGGCCACCATGTCCAAACATTTTTCGGTGCGTGTAATAATATCTAATTTGATATTATTAGATGTTAATATATCTAGTTATATATAATATTGTCTAAAAATTTTCAAAATAACTGAAATTACAGTAATTATTAAAAAGATTTATTTAAGGGTTTATAATGAAAAACTAAAAGTTGGCTCAAATATATGTACGTTATATACACAACTAAATAAATAAACGTACATATATTTGAGCCAACTTTTAGTTTTTCATAAGAAAGTATAAGAATTCATTAAAAAATATATATACATAGCCACTACGGGTTCTGGCGTTTGAATTGCCCAAGGCGTTGGCGCATTGCTCTCTTCACAGATTTTTTACATGAGTCTCCCAGTTCCTCTCTTTGGCAACTCGGAATGAAAACTGAAAAATATAACATTTAAAAAAAAATACAGAACAATTGTCAGTTTTTATTTAAAGGTATACATATTTGCAAATTATACATATATTTTTTTCCGGGAAATTTTCCATTCCCGGGAAAGCAGGAAATGTTTTCGAATTTCCCGGTGTCCCGGGCAAAGGGAAACTTTCTTCGATGTGGTATATATTTAGACATTTGAATAAACTAGAAATCGCCGCGCTGTTTGGACAACTAACAATGTACATATAACATAATAATCTCTTATATCAGCCTTAAATCGTACTAAAATAAGAAAAAGCAAAATACCAAAAGCTTTTAGAATGGTCACAATGGACAGTATCTTCCGATATAGTGGGTTATTTTGTAACATTTAAAATTTTACGGAAATGAAAGAAACTTATTTCGTTGTCCCCATCGTAAAACGGAGTCACTATAGTTCACTATGTGGACATGTTCAAACAATATTCCCAAAAGGAATACACCATCTATATTTGAAATTAAAGTAACTATAATAAAAAGTTGCCATTTTAGTATTTCATAAACACATCCTTGCAATAATTATGAAAATATTTTGAAATTATGCAATTGCAAAAGTGGCCCATTGTTTATAAAAGTTTACTCAGTTTACCAGTCTATTGGATTGCCGGTTTGCAGAAATATGACGATAAAAAAATTAGGAACAGCAACCTTCTTTTAACCAATTGGGAGACCGTTAGATCCTGGGCAATAACCCATGTCGTACAAGCCAACTATTACTACTCGCATTATCAAATATTTGATACCAATTTTTATACCCTTCACCACTACTGTGGTACAGGGTATAATAAGTTTGTGCATTTGTATGTAACGCCAAGAAGGAAAAGTCTGAGACCCATCGTTTAGTATACCGATCGTCTTAGAATTAAATTCTGAGTCGATTTAGCGATGTCCGTCTGTCTGTCTGTCTGTCCGTCAGTCTGTCTGTTCATGTATTTTTGTGCGCAAAGTACAGGTCGCAGTTTAAGTCCGATCGTCCTCAAATTTGGCACAGGGTCGTTTTGGGGAACAAAGACGATCGCTATTGATTTTGGAAAAAATCGGTTCAGATTTAGATATATTTATCTCCGATCTGGTTATAATTGGCGTGTTTATCAACCAATGTTCTTCAAATTCCGTACATACTAATATTTTATGAGTCTTGAAAGACTTGCAAAATATTATCCAAATCGGTTCAGATTTAGATATAGCTCCCATATATATCTTTCGTCCGATTTAGACTCATATGGCAACAGAGGCCAAAGTTTACTACCGATTTTCGTGAAATTTTGCACAGAGAGTAGAATTGACATTCTACCAATGCTTGCTAAATTTGATTGAAATCGTTTCAGATTTAGATATAGCTCACATATATAGCTTTCATCCGATTTGCATTTATGTGGCCTCAAAAGCTAGAGTTTTGCCCTGACTTGCTTCAAATTTTGCACGAGAGGTACGTTTAACGGTGTCGTTATGTGTGCCAAATTTGGTTAAAGTCGGTTCAGATTTAGATATAGCTCCCATATATATCTTTCGTCCGATTTGGACTTATATTGCCCAGGGCCAGAGTTTTGCCCAGAATTGCTTCAAATTTTGCACAATGAGTACGTTTAATAATATCGGTAAATGTGCCAAATTTGGTTGAAATCGGTTCAGATTTAGATATAGCTCCTTTATATATCTTTCGTCCGATTTGCACTTATATGGCTTCAAAAGCCAGAATTTTGCCTTGATTTGATTCAAAATTTGCACAAAGTGTACGTTTAATAATATGATTAACTGTGCCAAATTTGGTTGAAATCGGTTCAGATTTAGATATAGCTCCCATATATATTTCATCCGATTTGCACAAAAGCCAGAGTTGAGTAGAATGTTTCATATTTTAGACCCAATTTCAATGGGAGTTTCCTTCAGTTGACTCGATAGTTTCCACAGAGAATATATTTAATATGCTTTTTGGTCTAATTGGTTCAGATTTCGTAGTCATATTTCACACTGTAATACCACACTTTCCACAAAACGGTCGAGTTTTAAATAAACTAGGCCAAATAATATATCACAACCCACAATTGACCACATATAATGCCGAGATTTAACCACTATCCTTGTAAAAGCGCCACTGTAGCAAACATTTTAAATATTACTTAAATTTTCCTTTATCTCGATAATTCGTAAATATTATTTCGTACAATTGCATTAAAATTGCTCTAGCTTTATATTTCCCATATTTTGTAACTAACATTGTGTTTTATCCCAGGGTGTAGCCGATTTAAATTTTAATTCTAGAGATTTTATACAAATACAAAAAATTGCCTCCATATTGTATATAAATTATATAAATATTTCTAATAAAAGCCTTCATAATAACTCCCAACAAATTTGAAGGAGTCGAAATGGTAACACAAATTTTTGGTCTACGTAGTGGTGAAGGGTATAATATAGTCGGCCCCGCCCGACTTTAGACTTTACTTACTTGTTTTTTTTTTTTATTTTAAAACAACAAACGTTGCTAATGGTGCTAGTTATGGGGTGAATTTTTGAAAACAAACACATTTGTGAACGTTAAGAATTTTTTGAAGACACTTATATGTGATATTGAAAAAGGTTTTTTGGAACCACAACATATAAAGATTGTTTGGTTATGTTCACCGCTTGTTGTGATGTGTGACCAAACATACGCATTTGTAACCAAATATATCACTTTAACATTCTCGTAACAAACATATTATTTTTACACCGAAGCATATACAAATATTTTTTTACTCGTGTAGCCGTACTGGTTCATAACTTAATGCGATACATACAATATATAATTAGATATGATGTCATATATGAAGATATACAATTAGATCTTACCAGATATGACTGATGTAATAATGAAATCATGAATCATATATAATGGGATCTTGAATCAGATCTAATCATATATAACACTGTACATTACATATCTCCGTAGATCTATTTATATCTACAATCATATCTGGGTAATCACGGGTAATCAAACGGATTTCAAAAATAAAAGTTCACTTTAAATAAAATTGTCAGTTCTTAACAGTTACTATGGTAAAAGTAAATGATTGTCCCCACTTACTTCATTGCCAATAACGCAAGCCCAAAAAGCACACAGTTTATGAGCCATATATTTGGCAGACCGTTATATTTTTTGTGATCACACTAACTTTATTTATTTTGCGGTGTGAAATTGAAAACCTTTCGAAGGACGAAGTTCAGCGTGGACATAAAATAATTAGTTTTGCATACTCGTTTAATAGCCAAGCACCCATACCAATCGATTCCACAGTGGTACCACCTTCACTTTTGCTCTCCCATTGCCAACACACACACACTTATTTGCAGTCAGCCATATATGTGGAAGCTCTAGATATCCCAGGAGCATGTGAATCTGTGGATACACATGCATGTACTCTCCCATATATCCAAGCCATCTGTAACGAATCCATTAATTAGTTTAAATGAAAAAAGGATTCAAGTGGAACCGAAGGAGATGGAGACAGCATGGTAGACAATGAATGGCATGGAGGAATGGCTTCTGTTGTGGCTTCGGAGTTTGTTAGGGAAGCGATGAATGTACATGTGTTTATTCATAGGGCAGTGCGATGTTATATTAAATTTGCCAGTCACTTGGAAACATCAGAGAGTGGCATTTATGAATCTTAAAGTTTCAACAATTTATTTTAACCTTTATGGAATTAAACTTGTTCATCTCTAATTTAAAATTCTTCCTTTTTCAATAAAGTTTTTTTTTTATAAAATAATTTATTGTAATTTAATTTATATTTTGTGTAATATAATAATATAATTAGTTTATTTTAATATCAATTTAATTTGTTTCACATTAATATATTGAAATTAATTTGTTCTGATTTAAAATTGTGCACAGATTGCTTTACTTTTATTTCAGTTCATTACACTCCACAAAAAAGGTGAACCTACCAGGAAGGAAAATGTAGGTTAATTTTAGCAAATTTTAACACAAACGCCTATATCACAAAATAAAATTTGTTGTTTGAAGTTTTAGTAAGATTTTAGTTCGAAATTGCCAACATGTCTTTAGCGTCATACCCAGTTCAAGATGGGCGCATTTGTGATAAAATTTAAAATTTGTAAATTCGAATTTAGTAAATCTTTTGACTTCATTCGTTTAACTTACAAAAAACAAGTAAGGAAAGTCTAAAGTCGGTCGGGGCCGACAATGTTATGCCCTTCACCACTACCCTTCGGAAAATGGAACAACCACAGGACCGGTACAAGATTAGTCCCTGGTATGTATGGACAAGTCCCAGTTCTGGTCAAAACATATGGACGGGACCGGTCACTTTAACATGGGTTTGTCATTGCTTTAGGGCTTGTCTTGGACTAATTTCAAAGGACTCGTCCTGGGACAATTTAGAAGGAGCACCCCATAGACAAGTCCTCAGGAACCACTCTCGGACAAACTCATAGAAATCTGTTCCATTTTGGCCATCCGAATCGCATTCGAACTTTTGAAATATGTCGAACAATAGGTTATTCTGATAATTTTATTTCACTAAATTTGTAGATCCAATAATATTTTAATATCAAGCGAGTACGGAAATCAATAAATTACGACTATTTAAAAATTGCAACTAACTGGAGCACAGGTACCAGTTCCGTGATAGGTCCGTCAGTGGCAATTTGCAGGGTATTTATACCAAAATTTTTGATACCATCTTAACACCTTCAAATTTGTTAGGATGTTTATATTCCCATATACAAATATTTAAATATGAACCGATTTGGACAATATTTTTTAAACTTTCACAAACTCTCGAGACCTTAAATTTAAACTGGTCAATGACCGGGTCGGATCACAATAAAAAACACAAGTATATACGGCCGTAAGTTCGGCCAGACCGAAGCTTATGTACCCTCTACCATGGATTGCGTAGAAACTTCTACTGAAGACTGTCATCCACAATCGAATTACTTGGGTTGCGGTAACACTTGCCGATGGCAAGGTATCTTAAAACTTCCTAACACCGTCTTCTAAATTAGAAGGTAGTCCATACGTAGTATGTATTAAACTAAAAAAGGCCGATTAAATACGTATATAATTAAGTTTAAAGTTTCTATAGAAATAAAATTTTGACAAAATAAAATTTGGATAAAAATTCCTATAGAAATAAAATTTGGAAAAAATTGTCTATAGAAATAAAATTTTGACAAAATTTTCTACAGAAATAAAATGTTGACAAAATTTTCTATAGAAATAAAATTTTTACAAAATTTTCTATAGAAATAAAATTTTGAAAAAATTTTCTACAGAAATAACAATTTGACAATGTTTTCCATAAAAATAAAATTTTGGTAGATTATTTTTGGCTCGACTGGCAACCATGAATATGACCGATATGGACCAATTTTTGTGTGATTGGGGATCGGCTATATATAACAATGGACCGAAATGGACCAAATTTTGCATGGATATTAGCGGCCTTATACTAACACCACGTTGCAAATTTCAACCGGATCGGATGAATTTTGCTCCTCCAAGACGCTCCGGCGATCAAATCTGTGGAACGGTTTATATGGGGGCTATATATAATTATGGACCGATATGGACCAATTCTGGCACGGTTGTTAAAGATCATATACTAACACCATGTTCCAAATTACAACCGGATTGGATGAAATTTGCTTTTCTTGGAAACTTCGCAAGCCAAATCTGGGAATCGGTTTATATGGGGGCTATATATAATTATGAACCGATGTTGACCAATTTTTGCATAGTTGTTAGAGACCATATACCAATATCATGTACCAAATTTCAGGCGGATCGGATGAAATTTGCTTCTCTTTGAGGCTCCGCAACCCAAATCTGGGGATCGGTTTATATGGACGCTATATATAATTATGGACCGATGTGAACCAATTTTTGAATGGTTGTTAGAGACCATATACCAATACCATGTACCAAATTTCAGCCGGATCGGATGCAATTTGCTTCTCTTTGAGGCTTCGCAAGCCAAATCTGGAGATCGGTTTATATGGGGTCTATATATAATTATGGACCGATGTGGACCAATTTTTGCATGGTTGTTAGAGACCATATACCAACATCATGTACCAAATTTCAGCCGGCTCGGATGAAATTTGCTTCTCTTTGAGGCTCCGCAAGCCAAATCTGGGGATCGGTTTATATGGGGGCTATATATAATTATGGACCGATATGGACCAATTTTTGCATGGTTGTTAGAGACCATATACTAACATCACGTACCAAATTTCAGCCGGATCGGATGAAATTTGCTTCTCTTAGGGGCCTCGCAAGCCAAATCGGGGGATCGGTTTATATGGGGGCTATATATAATTATGGACCGATGTGGACCAATTTTTGCATGGTTGTTCGAGACCATATACCAACACCATGTACCAAATTTCAACCGGATCGGATGAAATTTGCTTCTCTTAGAGACCTCGCAAGCCAAATCGGGGGATCGGTTTATATGGGGGCTATATATAATTATGAACCGATGTGGGCCAATTTTTGCATGATTGTTAGAGACCATATACTGACACCATGTACCAAATTTCAGCCGGATCGGTTGAAATTTGCTTCTCTTAGAGGCCTCGCAAGCCAAATCGGGGGATCGGTTTATATGGGGGCTATATATAATTATGGACCGATGTGGACCAGTTTTTGCATGGTTGTTAGAGACCATATACTAACACCATGTACCAAATTTCAGCGGGATCGGATGAAATTTGCTTCTCTTAGAGGCATTGGCGTAGCTAGGGGGGTGCTGGGGGGGGCTATGCCCCCCCCAGAATAGTTCTTGCCCCCCCCAGAATAATAAAAGCTACAGTTGATTTATATTTTAATTCAAGCTTTGCGATGTGTTTAATCCAATTAAGATTGTGGCAGAGAGAGTATGTTAAGCATATTTTTTAGTATTGATATTTACATTACAACTAAAAACACGTAATAAAAACACTAAAAGGAAACTTGAGACGCACATTTTCAAAAATAGTCAATTTATAACTACGTTGATTAAAATCATAAATCGTCACATGCCCAATTTACCATCTAAAATCGTCAAAATCACGAAAAATCCACAGAGTTGGCACCGCTGCTCTCGACAGTTGCTTCGTTGTATTCTGTTCTCAGAGAATTTCTAAAAACTAATCGAAGATAGAAGTTTTATAATATTCAATTTATTTTTTGCCTTTTATTTAATTTTTTATTCTTAGTATTTTTTATACACGATGAATATATTAAGTTTATGTTTTGCTTTATGATGTCTAGTCCTGTTTTAAAACACACATTTTAAATAAAATTTAAAAATCATATGTTTGTTGTCTTGAATTAAAAATAAATTACAAACAATATTTTTCAAACACATACTTAAAGCAATGCTTTTATTTTTTGTTATATTAAATAATGGTAAGTTGCTATTTGATTATTTATAGCGGTGTCGTGGAACCGGCTCCCACATACAATAAAATATTTTTTGTCTTCAACCATGAAATTAATTGATCTAATTAATTATACCCTTCACCACTACTGTGGTACAGGGTATAATAAGTTTGTGCATTTGTATATAACGCCAAGAAATAGTGGTCATAGACCCATATTTTAGTATACCGATCGGGTAAGAATTAAAATCTGAGTCGATTTAGCGATGTCCGTCTGTCTGTCTGTCTGTCTGTCCGTCCGTCTGTCTGTATATGTAATTTTGTGCACAAAGTACAGCTCGCAATTTAAGTCCGATCGTCCTCAAATTTGGCATAGGGCCGTTTCTTGAGACAGAGACAATTGCTATTGGTTTTGGAAAAAATCGGTTCAGATTTAGATATAGCTGCCATATATATTTATCCCCGATCTGGTCATAATTGGCGTGTTTATCAACCGATGTTCTTCAAATTCAGTACATCCGAATATTTTATGAGTCTCAAAAAACTTGCAAAATATCAGCAAAATCAGTTCAGATTTAGATATAGCTCCCATATATATCTTTCGTCCGATTTAGACTCATATGACCACATAGGCCAAAGGTTACTACCGATTTTCGTGAAATTTTGCATAAAGAGTAGAATTGACATTCTACCAATGCTTGGTACACTTGATTGAAATCGGTTCAAATTTAGATATAGCTCCCATATATATCTTTCGTCCGATTTGAACTTATATGGCCACAAAAGCCAGAGATTTGCCGTGATTTGCTTCAAATTTTGCACAAGGGGTACGTTTAATAGTATCGTTAAGTGTGTCAAATTTTGTTAAAATCGGTTCAGATTTAGATATAGCTCCCATATATATCTTTCGTCCGATTGAACTTATATGGCCTCAAAATCCAGGGTTTTGCCGTGATTTGCTTCAAATTTCGCACAAGGAGTACGTTTAGTAGTATAGGTAATTGTGCCAAATTTGGTTGAAATCGATTCAGATTTAGATATGGCTCCCATATATATCTCCCGTCCGATTTGCACTCATATGACCAGGGGGGCCAAAGTTATACTCCCATTTACGTGAAATTTCGCATAGATAGCAGAATTATTATTCTAACTATACATGTCAAATTTATTCAAAATCGGTTCAGATTGTATATAGCTCCCATATATACGTACACCAGAGTTGGGGAAATATGGTCGACTGTTTCATATTTTAGACCCATTTTCAATGGGATTTTCCTCCAATTGACTGGATAGTTTCCACAGAGAATACAAATATGGCCAAAATTCTCACAGTTTACACAAAATTCTGTGATGATTTCCCCATATCCTACACACTGCAATGCCAAAATTTCCACAGAACGGATGAGTTTTAAATAAGGCTCCAAGTCGCCCTACACATATCTTGGCGAGATCTAACCAATATCCTTGTAAAATCGCCACTGCTGAGTAGCAAAAATTGTAAATATTACTCTAATTGTCCTATATCTCGAATACATATGCATCGCCTGAAAAATTAAAAATCTCTTTTGTACAATTGCATTAAAATTTCTCTCGCTTCATATTTCCCATATTTTTTACTAACATTGTGTATCATCCCAGGGCGTTAGCCGATTTAAATTTTAATTCTAGAGTTTTTGTAGAAGTACAAAAAATTGTTTCCATTAAAAGTATTTGTATCTGGAAATGCAAACCTTTATATAGCTCCCAGCAAATTTTAAGTAGTTGAGATGGTAACACAAATGTTTGTCTACATAGTGGTGAAGGGTATAATATAGTCGGCTCCGCCCGACTTTAGATTTTACTTACTTGTTTTTAATTGAAATTTATTCAATCAAAAAAAATGATAGTATCAATCATGTATAGTTTTATCAATAGGGGTAATTTATCGCTTCGGAAATTTCGACAAAATTTTGAAGGATGTCTGGGGGGGCATAGCCCCCCCCAGAGAAAATTTCTAGCTCCGCCAATGCTTAGAGGCCTCGCAAGCCAAATTTTGGGGTCCGTTTATATGGGGGCTATACGTAAAAGTGGACCGATATGGCCCATTTGCAATACCATCCGACCTACATCAATAACAACTACTTGTGCCAAGTTTCAAGTCGATAGCTTGTTTCGTTCGGAAGTTAGCGTGATTTCAACAGACGGACATGCTCAGATCGATTCAGAATTTCACCACGACCCAGAATATATATACTTTATGGGGTCTTAGAGCAATATTTCGATGAGTTATAAAAAAATATTGGAAATATTTAAATTGCATAAAATTTCGCAAATCTGCATTTATGATTTATGGGTCGATACATACGAATAAGAGTATAGGTAAATGAGAATCATTTTTGCGAGTTTTCGACTTATCGGTGACGACTTTACAAGGAAAATGTGGGTATTTTGGCCATATTTGCTAAATCGGAGGGACATATATATGGGGCTTGGTCTAATTCTGACTCGGGTTTGATAAAACTTGGCACACATTGCGAAAATTTTAATTGAACTCTCAGTGCAAAACGCCAACATTTTCGAAATACATAGTAAAAATGTTAATTCCATTCCCTGTGAAATTTAAGAAAATCGGAGTGAAATTTTAACCCACGGTGGTCATATGACTATAAATCGGGCGACAGATATATATGGGAGCTATATCTAAATCTGAACCGATTTCAACCAAATTCGGTACGCATATTTATAATGTTAATTCTACTCTTTATGCAAAATTTCACGTAAATCGGAACAAAACATTGGCCTCTGCGGTCATGGTTAGGTTAGGTTAAAGTGGCAGCCCGATTAAGATTCAGGCTCACTTAGACTATTCAGTCCATTGTGATACCACATTAACTAAAAGTACCTATTACATATGGGCACTTCTAGTTTTAACCGCTGAACCTTCTTGATAATTTTTCTTTGTTGAACCAACCAGATTGTTCCAAAAACATTAGCAGACTGCTTAAGTTAACGTTTTCCAGATCCGCCAGTAATCTGAAGCTATATGCTCCTAACAATTGCTTGCGATTTACACAAAATGCAGGACACTCACACAAGAGGTGTTTAATCGATTCCTTTTCCTCCGCATCATGACATCTCATACAATAGTCATTATACTTCGCGCCTATAGTTTTTGCAAAATCACCTATCAAGCAGCGACCCGTTATAGCAGATATCAGGAGTGATATCTGACGTCTCGAGAACACTAGCATATCTAGTGTGCGGTTTAAGTTTAAATGGGCCATATTTGCTTGGTGTCGATACAACTCGAACATTTGGCATCAGAACAGCCTTCTCACGCAGCATAAGATTGCAGGTAGCCAGGGGCATACCAACACATTCTAGTTCCCCTGGAATATGTAAAGTAGTCCCTAGCCTCGCCAACTCATCCGCTTCGCAGTTCCTCGGTATGTTCCTATGGCCAGGCACCCATATTAGGTGAATATTATCGTGCTGCTCAGCCATCTCATTGAGAGATTTGCGGCAGTCGATGGCCATTTTCGAGTTAAGGAACACAGAGTCCAAGGATTTTATTGCAGGTTGACTGTCTGAGTATATATTAATGCCAACATTTTTTGGAACATTACTTCTCAGCCAATTCGCCACCTCTCTTATTGCTAATATTTCAGCCTGAAAAACACTACAGTGATTAGGTAATCGTTTCGCTATTCGAAGTTCCAGATCACTAGAATATACTCCGAAACCAAATTGTCCATCCAATTTGGAGCCATCAGTGTAGAAATCTATATATTAGTTATTCCCCGGGGTCTGTGTGCACCACGCCTCACTGTTGGGGATTAGAGTCTCAAACTTTTTGTCGAAAAGTGGACTCGCCAAAGTGTAATCTACTACGTTAGGCACATCTGGCATTATTTTGAGGACCGAACTGTGACCGTAATTTTTTTCCGACCACAGCGATAGCTCGCGCAACCACACAGCCATTGTTGCAGCTGACTGTTTGGCCAAAGTATCTAAAGGCAATAGATGCAGCACGACATTAAGGGAATTTGTTCCTGTCTTGCTGAATGCGCCTGAGATACACAAGCACGCCATACGCTGAACTTTGTCTAAATTTGTCGGCTGGTGAAGTGCCGGTCACCAGACTAGAACACCATATAGCATTACAGGTCTAACCGCTGCCGTGTATAGCCAATGCACAATTTTTGGTTTTAGTCCCCACTTTTCCCCTATTGCCTTTTTGCACGAAAGGGCTTTCCTCGCCCTTTCTTCAATATTAGGCTTAAAGTTCAGCTTCCTGTCCAAAATAACGCCAGGGTCTTTTGCACACTCACCAAAGGGAATTTCAATACCCCCTAAGGAAATGGGCCTAACCGTGCGATCTTTGCAGTACATGACTAGTTCTGTCTTTGCAGGATTTACCCCAAGACCATTGTCTTTCGCCCATTTCTCAGTCAGTCATGCATGTTTGCTTGACCTAGTGTGGCTGAAATAAGTATCTTTGTTAGAAGTTCATCTAACAGTCTAAGTATACCTGGATCAACATTCAGAGTTGTCAGTCCATTTAAAATCGAGCTCAGATGGATTGTGTATTCTTTGACAGATAGTGAGCGTTCAATAAAGCTGACTAGTTCATGTAATGCGGTCTCAGTAGACCTGCCCTTCGAGTATGTATGCCGTCGTTTCGAGAGCAAACTTGAATCGACGCTAGTTCTAAGATAAATATCCATCATCCTCTCCAGAGTCTTAAGTAGGAATGAGGATAAGCTGATTGGTCGGAAATCCTTCGCACTCGAGTGAGAGGCTTTTTCAGCTTTAAGGTGGGTATTAAGTTCGAGTTTAGCCGCTAATTTTCACTAAAGTGAAAACTAAATGAGTAAAAAACGTCATAAAATTATACATATTTCATTATAACTTGATGGGGAATGTCTCAAAACAAATTTTCACAAAGTTTATATTCATTAAAATGGATTATTAAAGAAAAGTAATCGTGAAAGAATGACGATTTTAGCGGCTAAACCCAAACTTAATACCCACCTTTAGGTATTAAAACGACATTTGTTTCCCTCCACTTTCCTGGGATATATGCTAAGTTGATACATCCTATATATATCGCCGACAACCAGGGGATGATTCTGTCAGTCACTGCTTGTAACTCCGCCGGAGTAATTCCATCAGGTCCGGGGGATTTGAATGGTCCAAAGCTATTTAACAACCATTTTATTCTAGATTCCGATACAATTTCCTCGATAGGAAACGACCGCTGAGCCCCTGTGGCACCGCCAGAACATGGTTCGGCCGTCTGATTTCCAGGAAAATGTGTGTCCAATAGTACCTCAAGCGTCTCCTCACTGGACTTTGTCCAATTGCCCTCCGATGTTTTAATGAAACCTGGAGCGGAGTTGGCGGTTGCTAGAACCTTCCGTAGTCTGGAAGCCTCGGACGTATTCTCAATACTGCTGCAGTAATCAGTCCAAGAGTTATGCTGAGCATTTCTCAGTTCTCACTTGTATCCTCTCAGATTCTTCTTGTAAGCGTTCCAATCCTCAGGGGGTCCACTAGAGCCCCTTGTTAAAGAGCTTCCTGCAGGATTTCCTCATATTACTTAATTCTGTAGACCACCATGGTGGTCGATTTTTCCCCCTTGGATTCCCTCTACACGCAGAGAAGGAATATGATCACCTCAAACATGTTTCAAGAGCAAAATGTTATTTTTGTATGGTGACCATGTAACATGTTTGTCACTAAAATGTTATTTTCTCGTCAAATATAACCTGCTTGCCGAAATCAGATACATGATTTTCGAGAAAATAACATGGTTGCGAAAACCATGTTACATGGTCACCACTCAAAAATAACATTTTGCTCTTAAAACATGTTTGAGGTGATCATATTCCTTCTCTGGGTGTAGGGCATGCAGCTTTCAGTGAGATGTTGAAGGCCTTAGTAATCCTCTCCACTGCGTGTTCGAAATATTGCACATTTCTCATATTTGTTTCGTTATTTCCGGTATCATCATATTGAACGATTCCCTATACCTATTCCAGTCAGCTTTCCTAACATTTGGCGGAAATATGGTCTTGGTGGTGTGAACATCAAATTTGAAACTGATGTAGCGATGATCTGAGAAGCTGTGTTCACTTAAAACCTGCCACTCAGATATCATTTCATTCAGTTCTTGCGAGGCCAAGGTGATGTCCAAAACCTCTTGCCTGTTTTTAGTGACAAAGGTTGGGGCATCTCCCTTGTTGCAAACTACCAGATTAGTACGCAAAATAAACTCTATTAGCGACTCTCCCCTTGCATTAGTATCACTACTTCCCCATATACTATGATGCGCATTCGCATCGCATCCCATAATGAGTTTCGTCTTTGTTTTCAGTGACTCCTCAACTAAGGTCTTAACGGCACACGGAGGCATTTCCCTGTCATGTCCCATATAGACCGAAGATACCCAATATTTGCATTTGGCTATTTCTAAATTGGCAACGACAGTGTCTGCATTGCACATTGAAGGAAGCAGAAACAAGTTAAGCTCGTTTTTAGTAATTATACAGGGTAGAATTACATCATTACCAGTATACTGCAATAGTTTGAACCCCGGAGTACTTAATTCACATATTTTGTTTCTATAAACATATGGTTCTTGAATAAGAACTATGTCTATGTCCCCTTTCATCAGGAGAACTTTTAAGGCAGCACATGCAGCCTTACAAGATTTATCTGGAGGATCCGTAGGACCATCGAGATTTTCAACAACCGTCACATCAGCCGCTTCAATCGAGTCATCAAGAATGTGCTCTTCAGAGATCTCGGTGACTCTCGCAATAACAATAGGTTCAACTTTGGTGAGTTCTGAGGCAGTAGAAACCTCCTCACGCATACGGTGTCTATCCATGTCTGCATCTTTGGTATCTCCCTCGACTTCGCAAGAGGATCCGCTTATTTCTGATTCAGACATTTCATTTCCGAATCCTTCAGCCGATCGTGTTTATATACCTTCATTTGGATATAATGAAAGCCATAGCATACACCGCCCGGGGACTTTGCTAGATGTGGCAAAGACTGAGTTTTCAATATGCCGTCTTGGTCCATCCACTTCATCCTAACGGCCAACCTTCCAATCAGCTGTTGGAAGATAGGGATTGCATCGTTTCAGCCTATGCAGTGTCAGAAGGGTTTGCAGGTATCCACGTATGTGCTCTAGGTCTAGCCGGTATGTCTTTCTTCTCGACTAACTCTAGAGCAGCTCCTTCCCAAAATTCACCAATTTAAAACATTCTATAGACCTCTGGTCCCCAAGTGCGACTAGCTTAAATCGCCCTTGATACCAACCAGCCTCTTGGTGTCGAGGATTTGGGCCGGGAAACTTTTCCAGCACCTGTGAGTAGGCGACAGACAGAGCATTCTCAATTTCCCCCATTTTTGCTTTGGAACCATACCGTCCAATGCTCCTTTATTAATGATAGCCATCACAAGGCTGTCTTTAGCAACTGAGGCAAACGATCTTTGATCCCTTTTGGAGGATGGCAGCTCAGAATTCCTTGCGCCCATTTTAAAGAATCGCTTTGTTTAGCCGACAGCGTGCTTGGGTCGACTGATCCTAACTTCTTTAGGATAAACAAAGCATTTCTGCGCTCCTTGAATCTCTTTCGTGAGGGATTACTTCCTTTTGATGTCGTTACCTTAGAAAAAGTTCGACTGAATTGATTGGACTGATATTCTGCAAAATTTACGAGACTCTCAAAATATACGATTATACGAAATTGGAAGAAAATCGGTTGATAAATAAGTCATTTATGACCAGATCCGTTATAAATGTATATCCTGTGTAAAAATTGGAGGATCAATCATATCTAATAATATCAAATTTTATCTAATTGGATCTGTTCAGATATTGGTTCAGACATAACTAGATCTGCACAGATATGCTATTCATATACCACGTATGGACTAACTAACAATTTAGAAAACGATTTTAAGAAGTTTTAAGATAGCACAACCCAATTAATTCGATTGTGGATGACAGTCTTTCGTATAAGTTTCTACGCAATCCATGGTGGAGGGTACATAAGATTCGGCCTGGCCGAACTTACGGCCGTATATACTTGTTTCTATCTATCATATCGATGTCTTCATTCCAGAGTACGCTTAGTCGACTTAACATTTTTTGATGGAGTTCCAGCCAAAAGTTTGAATTTATTGGACCCTTCTATAAAAATTTATTGTTAATATTGTACGAAAAAAGTGAATTTATATGTTGAGAAATTACGTATGTTGAGAAATTCCCAAAAACAAAACTTTGAACTTGTTTCCTGTAAAACTCACTTTTTAGACTTAGCGTTCTTTAGAATGGAGACAACGATGTTTTAATAGATGGGTTCTATATATTATAATCCGATAACACTCCTGATATCTGCTATAACGGGTCGCTGCCTGATAAGCGATTTTGCAAAAACTGTTTGCGCGAAGAATAATGACTATTGTATGAGCTATCATGATGCGGAGGAAAAGGAATCAATTAAACACCTCTTTTGTGAGTGTCCTGCATTTTGTGTAAAGCGAAAGCAATTTTTAAGAGCATATAGCTTCAGATTACTGGCGGATCTGGAAAACGTTAACTTAAGCAGTCTGGTAATGTTTTTGGAACAATCTGGTTGGTTCAACAGAAGGAAATAATAGAGAAGGTTCAGCGGTTAGAACTAGAAGTGCCCATATGTAATTGGTACTTTTAGATAATGTGGACTGAATAGTCTAAGTGAGCCTGAATCTTAATC
The DNA here is from genome assembly GCF_050003625.1 of Haematobia irritans. Lineage (NCBI taxonomy): Eukaryota > Metazoa > Arthropoda > Insecta > Diptera > Muscidae > Haematobia > Haematobia irritans. The sequence continues at coordinate 62,782,086 of NC_134401.1, forward strand.
GGGCCGCCACTTTAACCTAACCTACCTTATAAAAATGCTTCATGTTTCCATTAAATTCGACAAACTACAGTCGACTCCGCTTTACTGAAACGTTAAAAATGCAGCCATTTAATTTCAGTTATCCGAAGTTTTTGCTAAAGCGGACTACGGATAACTGAAAAAAAAACTTCCAGTAATGCGAACTTCGGATAACTGAAAAAGTTTCAGTAAAGCGGACTCCGTATAACTGGAAAAAATCCACTCAATTTCAGTTAACCGAACTTATGACCAATGCTATGTACATAAAATAATAAAAACAAGGTGTTTGATTCCGTGTGTGTGCCATCTACAATTTTACCTTTCAGTTGATTTTATTTACAGAGTGATTTAAACTGTTTTGAAAGTGCCATCTTCACTTGAAATAAAGCGTTCTCAATACGGAGAAGAAAATGTACTCTCTCTCAATAGCGAGAATGTGGCATTTTCAGTAAAGCGAAGTCATACTAATGTGACGAAACTCATTTGAACACAAAAAACTTTTCAGTAATCCGATTTTTTCAGTTAAGCGGAGTTTCACTAAAGCGGAGTAATTTAAATGAAATGGACAGAAAAAACAACTGGGGAATGCGATCGATTTCAGTTATCCGAGGTTTTTCAGTAAAGCGCATTGCGCTAAAGCGGAGTCGACTATAATTTGGTCTTTAGTGTGAACGGCCCAGCAGTTTCAACAAAAACGCTAATGTCAAATGTAAACGCCGTCAGGACTATCACTTTTAAATGAATTTAACACAAGGAAAGCGAGAAAATTAAGAAATACAATATAATTGTTTTAATTTGGGAAAGGTGTAGTTTCTTTTATTGCGGAGATTATGGAGGTAAGTAAATTATATTTGTCATTTCCTTCGTAGTCCTTTTCATATATTGTTTTAATACTAGGAAAAAGGAAACCACGGTGGCACTGGTTACCATGCCCGCCTTGCATTCAAAAGGTCATGCGTTCAATCCCAGTTCCGACCAAAAATTATCTCGGCGGTGGATTATCTCCTCACAGTAATGCTGGTGACACTTCTTACTGCTTCAAAGATTCTCTAAGTTTTCTCAACGCAACGTGATATGCCGTTCGGACTCGATTATAAGAAAGAGGTCCCATGTTATTGAGATCTTCTGATTAGATATGATAGTATATGTAGGCAGATCTGGACAGATCCGAAAAATGGTAATATCTGATCTCAAATTTGGCCAACATCTAATTATATCTAATTTGATATAATTAGATGTTAATATATCTTAGTATATATAATTTTATCTACAAATTCCCAAAATTAGTGAAATTACAGTAATAAATAAAAAAGATTTATTTTATGGTTTTATAATGAAAAGAGTATTTGATATTATAAGTTGGATCAAACATATGTACATTATATATATGTCTAGGTATAGAAGTCTAACAATTAAAAAAAAAAAAAAAAACAACAACAAAAACAAAATATATATACATAGCCACCAAGGGTTCTGGCATTTAAATGAGTCTCGCAATTCCTTTATTTGGCTACTCGGAATGAAAACTCTGAAAAAATATATTTAAAATATGCAGAAGAATTATCAGTCTATTTAAAGATATATTTGCAAATAATACATATACTTACCAAAATTTGCTTCTCGTACCCAATAATTTAAACCAGCGCTGTATTGAATGGTTTGTGCGAAGCTCCAAATACCAAACTATGAATAATTGCACGGGAATGTATCCGGTTCACAATGCAAATCATCACCAAATTTGCATTCTTTTTGATATTGGAAATACTTCCTTCTATCGCAAATTCGGATATGGCCTGGTCACAAATCTTTACGTTGCTCCGCTGTCTTCTTTTAATATTTTCCTGGACTACCACAACTTCATCCTCCTAATACAGAGAAAATATTCAATATATAAAAATAGGAACAAAACAATAAACCTACCTCATCACAGCTTCTCATACTCCTTTATCATCCTCGAAAAATGAGAAGACATCAGATTTTTATGTGAAATAAAAATATGAAACTCGCATTATCAAATATTTGATATATTTTTTTTTCTAATTTAATAACAACAGGCGTTGCTAATGGTGATAGTTATGGGGTGACATTTCTGAAAACAAAAAGACAGTTGTGTCTGAAAGTTAAGCATGTTATGAAGACACTTCAAAATGATATTTAAAAGCGTTTTTTGAAACTGCCACAACATATAAAGATTGTTTGGTTATGTTCACCACTTGTTTTGATGTGCGACCAAACATACGTGCCTGTAACCAAGTATAGCACGTTAGTATTCTCATAACAAACACATTATTTTTATACACAAACATATACAAATATTTTTTTATCCGTGTTACAGAACTGGTTCATGATTTATTGCGATATATATAATTAGGTATGGAACTATATATAGTATATATAATTAGATATGATGTCATATATGAATATATATAATTAGATCTTACCAGATATGACTGATATAAATAGATATAACATATATGATGAGATCTTGAATCAGATCTTATCATGTATAACACTATACATAACATATGTATCTCCGTAGATCTATTTATATCTACAACCATATCTGAGCAGATATAATTATATATACTTTGATATTATTAGACATGATTAGATCTCTCAATTTTTACACGGGCATACAATTATAACCTTTTTAGCAACTTTTATTGCAACTTAAAGAAGAATGATCCAAAGCAATCCTTATACTTGCTTACATAGTTCAATTTAATTCCTAAAACTATTTACTAAATTTCATTACAGATTGCCTTAAAGAAGAAAAGCTGGACAACACTCCAACTCAACTGTCAATACCTCTTTAATTGGCCTTGATGGAATTCAATTATTGTCAAAATTTTTTGAGTGTATAGAGTTTTTGTATTATTAAATAAAATAATCTCATATTATATACAAATTATTGGCTTTAATTATTAGCAGGTATCCTATGCTGTTGAAAGATCTCGAAAGATACTATGTATCAAATAATATACAATTATATCAAATTAGATCTGATTGGATGTGTCTCATTTTTGAGATCCTATCAGATCCAATTTCATAGTATTTAGATCTGACCAGATATAACCATTTTTTGGATCTGCTCAGATCTGACCATATCAAATCAGATCCCCCAATTTTTACACGGGATGGCAGCTATACCAAAATCAAAAGGGATCGACTTTGAGCCGAAAAAAGACCCTATGCCAAATTTGAGATTATAAAAATACATCAACAGACGGACATCGCTAAATTGACTCAGAATTTAATTCCAAACCGATCGGTATACTAAAAGGTCTATGACTACTCTTTCGTGGAGTTACATACAAATGCACAAACTTTTTATACCCTGTACCGCAGTAGTGGTGAAGGGTATAATGAAATAATGAAAAACTGCTGTTGTTGATCCTTAATCCGAAAATTGATCTGGAAATCAATTTAACATTTAAAAAATTTTTTCTTTAAGCAAGATTTTTACAGAATAATCGAATATGATGTGCAAGATTGTATGCCAAATACCGTATTGGCCGAGTGCCTATTGAAGTTGCGCTAAATAAAGGGTGATTTGTTAAGAGCTTGATAACTTTTTTAAAAAAAAAACGCATAAAATTTGCAAAATCTCATCGGTTCTTTATTTGAAACGTTAGATTGGTCCATCACATTTACTTTTTGAAGATAATTTCATTTAAATGTTGACCGCGGCTGCGTCTTAGGTGGTCCATTCGGAAAGTCCAATTTTGGGCAACTTTTTCGAGCATTTCGGCCGGAATAGCCCGAATTTCTTCGGAAATGTTGTCTTCCAAAGCTGGAATAGTTGCTGGCTTATTTCTGTAGACTTTAGACTTGACGTAGCCCCACAAAAAATAGTCTAAAGGCGTCAAATCGCATGATCTTGGTGGCCAACTTACCGGTCCATTTCTTGAGATGAATTGTTCTCCGAAGTTTTCCCTCAAAATGGCCATAGAATCGCGAGCTGTGTGGCATGTAGCGCCATCTTGTTGAAACCACATGTCAACCAAGTTCAGTTCTTCCATTTTTGGCAACAAAAAGTTTGTTAGCATCGAACGATAGCGATCGCCATTCACCGTAACGTTGCGTCCAACAGCATCTTTGAAAAAATACGGTCCAATGATTCCACCAGCGTACAAACCACACCAAACAGTGCATTTTTCGGGATGCATGGGCAGTTCTTGAACGGCTTCTGGTTGCTCTTCACTCCAAATGCGGCAATTTTGCTTATTTACGTAGCCATTCAACCAGAAATGAGCCTCATCGCTGAACAAAATTTGTCGATAAAAAAGCGGATTTTCTGCCAACTTTTCTAGGGCCCATTCACTGAAAATTCGACGTTGTGGCTCATTAGTAAGTCTATTCATGATGAAATGTCAAAGCATACTGAGCATCTTTCTCTTTGACACCATGTCTGAAATCCCACGTGATCTGTCAAATACTAATGCATGAAAATCCTAACCTCAAAAGAATCACCCTTTAGTTGAGACATTAAGTAATTGTTGTAGCGGTAGAATTCGGTGTTCTAACATCGAGCAATAAGGGCAACCGTTAAAAAACTGCAAAACTGTGTATAAGTCTAACCCAAGGGAGTTTCTACGCCGTTTCGCCATAGTCGAACAAAAATCATGAACATGTTAAAAATACTTTTGATATACACCTCTTTTTATAAAAAAAAACTATTCGTAAGATATATGCACAAAGTTACAAATTGAAAAATAACTTTTATTTATTGATTTATCAGTTTCAGTTGATTTTTTGAGTTTCGGAACGTAGTTCAGTTCCTTCAGGTCAGTTAGTTTTATCAATCTAAACAGTCAGTTTTGGAAATTGGTACAATATGATCAACGACAGCGCTAGTTATTAAATATTTTAATTACTTTTGGAACTTTTCGATAGTGATATTCCATCGGTATATAGGATTAATGTGAGATCACATGTATGTTATTTCTCCCTGTATTCACTCTGATGTACTCTGATCCACAACTGATATCACTAATAACTTCTGGTTCAGTGGAAAATGTTTGCTTCTCCAATAAATTCCCCAGACTTTTTTCTTCAAACAACATCATTATCTGCTGACCAATATCAAGTTCAAAAAAGATGCATATACTACGTTCACCGCAAGATGGGCAGATCTCTACTTTTTTTGTAGCACAAATATATGAAACATTCCATGCCACCGTGGTGCAATGGTTAGCATGACCCGACTTACATACACAAGGTCGTGGGTTCGATTCCTGCTTCGACCGAACACCAAAAATTTTTCAGCGGTGGATTATCCCACCTCAGTAATGCAGATGGCATTTATGAGGGTTTCAAAGTTTCTCTAATTGGTTTCACTGCAATGTGGAACGCCGTTCGGACTCGGCTATAAAAACGAAGTCCCTTGTCATTGAGCTTAACATGGAATCGGGCAGCACTCGGAGATAAGAGAGAAGTCCACCAACGTGGTATCACAATGAACTGAATAGTCTAAGTGAGCCTGATACATCGATCTGCCACCTAACCTAACCTCCATGTAGTAGTAGTGGTGAATTACGTCGATGGAGTCAAATTTATTTTGAAGGTATTTGAAAAAGGTGTAAACCCTTTTAGGTATTGCGTTGGCATCGTAGAACAGTTTTCGTCAAATTTTGGGAAATCCACATTTCCAAAACTTCAAATGCTGCCTTGTCTACAGTCATTGAGCTGCCGTTGTAAAGCAAGCAAGAATTTTCTTCATCACTACGACTTTCATTGATTTCTGTGATCGCACAACCTTTTTCGACGACATTACTTTCTCCTATCTTGACTTCCCTCACTGTCACATTCAGAAGCTTCCTCTTCAATGTCACTTCTTCGTATCCGTCCGTCCGACATTGATAGGTCTGCATTTTCTATAAAATGTTTCACCTTCTTTGTGTTGTATATGGTACCTATAAACGACGATGTCAAATTTGTTGTTTTTAAAGTACTGATGGGCAAGTTAATAGTTAATTGTTAGTTCATTGATACTATGTAAACTTACCTCAGAAGTATTCTTCCATTTTCTATAATTGTTTCTCTGTTCCATTTTCAACACAGCAGTTAAACTTTTTAGAATTTCGTATTAAATAAACAAATAAAGGCCGGTATGCACCTCTAGCGAAAAATTTCATTCCCATAAGAAATGCATTGCTATTTATGCTAACGAAATTTTCGGTAGCGTTCAATTTCGTAAGCTGGTACGCACCTCTAATGAAAATAACAGGGTTGTCAAATGCATGTTTTGGCAGCAAACATTTAATTTATTACAATCATTGTGTGCGTAAAAGTTTTAAAAGGTCTGTAAATAATAAACAATTTATTTGGGGAATGTTTGGAACATATATTAACAATTTTTAAAAGCGATTAGCTGGTTTATAATTTCTGTACACAGCCCTGTTTTTTTGTTGTAGACTTAAATAAATTTTTGCTACCGAAAATTTCGCTAGAGGTGCATACCGGCCTTAACGCCGAGTTTCAATTTAGATCTTTGACAAACAAAACCGATAATCAGGTAGTGTTACACTTGTTGGACAAACACAAACGCTTGAAAAATGCTAAAATTCAAAAATGTTTCAAACATTTTTCAAAGGATTAGGGTAATATTCAAGTTGATAATATCGCGTTCTCAGCAAAAAACAGGCATTACCCTCAACAGCAGAATTCAACACATTAGCAATAACTTCTCATCTATAATCCTCAAATTTAAATACGCCACTCAATAATTTCTCAAACAGTTTTCGATACGAGACAAATTAAAAACTAACATTGTCCACAAGTCACCATAATTTCTTCGTCGGCCAGCTTCTTAACGCTCCCACGAAAATAGCATTCCAAGATTTTAGTTTTCTACAAAAAGATTTGAGTTTAGTGACTTCAATAAGGCTTTTATTTGTTTAGTGACTTCAATAAGGCTTTAATTTGTTTTTTGTGTGTTTTTTTATTATTGTAAAGTATGTGGAGTAACTTCAGTTTATAGTCAAAAATTTTCCATATTTCTATTTTTTCCAAATAACCACGAACTTCGTTGCACAAAGAAGTATTGTAAACCACATGTTTTTTTCGTTGCATTTAAAGGTAGTATATTTTCAACGTTTTCTCAAATCAGTTTCATAACGTTTCCAAAGATTTCGTCAACATTGGAAGTAATTCGCAATTTTAATATATTTTGAAAGTTGTCTGAAGTTGAATTTATGTTAAAAATGATATTTACCTTCAAACTTAAAAGGTGTTGCATTTAGAAAAAAACTCATCCGGTGGTTATTGGGATGTATCAAGAAGTTTTGAATACAATATATGTACATTCGTTGTATAAAGTGTGTACAAATGTTTGAAAACGTAATGCAAAGACATGTACTTGAGTGTTTCAATTGTTTGCAACCACTTTATTTAGGCCTACCAATCCGTTCAAAAGTTGAGAGATGGCATTTTGTGGAATATTTGCATCAATATCAGGAGTGATATCTGACGTCTTGAGAACACTACAATATCTAACAGTTTGGCTGATAAGTCCCCGGTCTGACACATAGATGGCGTCGCTAGTATTAAATGCATATTAATTTTATATAGTACCAACCTTCAAATGATTCGTGTCAAAATTTGACGTCTGTAAGTCAATTAGTTTGTGAGATAGAGCGTCTTTTGTGAAACAACTTTTGTTATTGTGAAAAAAATGGAAAAAAGGAATTTCGTGTTTTGGTAAAATACTGTTTTCTGAAGGGAAAAAATCCGGTGGAAGCAAAAATTTCGCTTGATAATGAGTTTCCGGACTCTGCCCCAGGGAAATCAACAATAATTGATTGGTATGCAAAATTCAAGCGTGGTGAAATGAGCACTGAGGACGGTGAACGCAGTGGACACCCGAAAGAGGTGGTTACCGATGAAAACATCAAAAAAATCCACAAAATGATTTTGAATAACCGTAAAATGAAGTTGATCGAGATAGCAGAGGCCTTACAGATATCAAAGGAACGTGTTGGTCATATCATTCATCAATATTTGGATATGCGGAAGCTCTGTGCAAAATGGGTGCCGCGCGAGCTCACATTTGACCGAAAACAAAACGTGTTGATGATTCTGAGCGGTGTTTGCAGCTGTTAACTCGTAATACACCCGAGTTTTTCCATCGATATGTGACAATAGATGAAACATGGCTCCATCACTACACTCCTTAGTCCAATCGACAGTCGGCTGAGTGGACAGCGACCGGTGAACCGTTTCCGAAGCATGGAAAGACTCAAAAGTCCGCTGGCAAAGTAATGGCCTCTGTTTTTTGGGATGCGCGTGGAATAATTTTTATCAATTATCTTGAGAAGGGAAAAACCATCAACAGTGACTATTATATGGCGTTATTGGAGCGTTTGAAGGTCGAAATCGCGACAAAACGACCCCATATGAATAAGAAAAAAGTGTTGTTCCACCAAGATAACGCACCGTGTCACAAGTCATTGAGAACGATGGCAAAAATTCATGAATTGGGCTTCGAATTGCTTCCCCACCCACCGTATTCTCCAGATCTGGCCCCCAGCGACTTTTTGTTCTCAGACCTCAAAAGGATGCTCGCAGGGAAAAAATTTGGCTGCAATGAAGAGGTGATCGCCGAAACTGAGGCCTATTTTGAGACAAAACCGAAGGAGTACTACCAAATTGTATCAAAAAATTGGAAGGTCGTTATAATCGTTGTATCGCTCTTGAAGGTAACTTGTTGAATAATAAAAACGAATTTTGACAAAAAAAATGCGTTTTTCTTTGTTAGACCGGGGACTTATCAGCCAACCTGTTAGGCAGTGCATCCACACTAGGGATGCCCGATTTTGAAGAGACAAATAGAGCACATTCAGTTTATAAAAAGAGCACATACGATAAAAAAGAGCACACTTTTTAAAATAAAATAAAAACATTTTTCCATAATAATACATTTAAACATAAAAAAGGTTCATACCATATACAGAAAATAAACCACTTTTAACTCAAGCTAATTTTCTTACAATACTTTGTAAGTCATTTTTTGTTGTTGTTTTTCTTAACAAATTTTATTGAAAGAAGTTTGTTTACATTTAGAACAGAGTACAAAGTCAAGAAGCAACATATATATATATAAAGTAAAACACTATTAATTAGAAAATAACGGCGTAGGAAAATCTCGTAGTGTGACATTTACGTATGTTCAGTTTACTTTTACCATTTATTGAATCGCTTTGGAGTAATATTTGTTGTGATGCATACGAAGAGCACAAAAAGAGTACTCAACTAAAAATAGAGCACTTCACTTTGCGTACTCTTCTGGCTTATCTTGTTTTAAGAGTACATTTTGTAAAAAAAGAGCACGTCTGTCATGCCTAATCCACATTGCATGAATCGGTGCCAATAACGTAAACGAGTAATCAAAGTAGTTTATGATCATTCGAATACATTATTGCAACCAATTAATGCAGTATAGATGCATGAAAGGTAGTGCTGTTTTCCTTCACGCCAACAATGGTATACTCAAGATTATAAATCATTTTTGAGCAATATTTCTATTAAAATGAGCAATTATTTATTTATTTATTTTATCGGGACATCGACCACAAAAATCAGCGCTGATTCGGTTATTAAGCAGTTGGTACTGACTCTCTCCCTAACAATCCTGCTTAAATAGTGCACCATTTTTTGCTGGGGTAGTTCCTAGCCTCCCTAACTCATCCGCTTCACAGTTCCCCGGTATGTTCCTATGGCCTATAACAATGGACTGAATAGTTTAAGTGAGCCTGAAACTTAATCGGGCTGCCACTTTAACCTAACCACGTTCCTATGGCCAGGCACCCATATTAGGTGGATATTGTACTGCTCAGCCATCTATATTTCCATTTACTTAAGCAATTCAAAGCCTTTACAGGGCCAATTTAAAGAACTACAGTTTTCGAGTTAAGGAACTCAGAGTCCAAGGATTTTATTGCAGTTTAACCGTTTGAGTATATATCTATGCCAACATTTGTTGGAACATTACTTCTCAGCCAATTCGCTAACTCTCTTATTGCTAACATTTCAACCTGAAAACTGCAGTGATTAGGTAATCTTTTCGAAGTTCCAGGTCTTTAGAATATACTCCGAAATCCACTTGTCCATCCAATTTGGAGCCATCAGTGTTGAAATCTATATAACGTTTATTCCCTGGGGTCTGTGTTCACCACGCATCGCTGTTGGGAATTAAAGTTTAAAATTTTTTGTCGAAAAGTGGTTTCGCCAGAGTGTAATCCACTACGTTTGGCACATCTGGGATTTTTTGAGGACCGAACTGTGACCGTACCTTTTTTCTAACCACAGTTATTGCTCTTGCAACCGCACCACCATTTCTGCAGCTGACTGTTTGGCCAAAATGTCTAAAGACAGTAGATTCGGCATGACATTAAGGGAATCTGTTCCTGTCTTACTGAATGCGCCTGAGATACACAAACACGCCATACACTGCACTTCATCTAAACTTGTGGGCTGCTGAAGTTCCGGCTATCATACTACAATAGTACATAACTTCCGTGGCTTTTCTTGCCCTTTCTTTAATATTAAGCTTAAAGTTCAGCTTCCTGTCCAAAATAACGCCATGGTATTTTGCACACTCGCCAAAGCGAATTTCAACACGCACTAAGGAGATGGTTAACAGTGGGAATTTTGCCATCTCTGCAGGACATGACTAGTTGTGTCTTTGCAGGTGGATGAGGATGACGAGCTTTTTCGTCAACTTTTACTTGCGAAGTAAACATTTATTTCAATGCAAAAACATTTTTTTTCATAATTCACTTTGTTAACATTCAATTGTGCTAGTCGAATACAGAATTCAACTAACTGCTTGTCTGCATCAGAGAATGAAGCCGACCCATTTTTGTCGGCGGCGGCTAACACTAAATTTTTGCCTCCGGCGGCGGCGGCTTGACGGCTAAGCCGATAAAAAATTGTCTGTTCGGCGGCGCAAAATTATCTATTATAAAATCAATTTGAAGTGTTCCCAATTGTAATGTGATTAGTTGTACAACCAATCTTACAATCAAATTTACATTTCATTCAAATTTTTTGAGCTAAATTTTTGTAAAACTATTATAGCAACTTGATACTAATTGATTAAAAGTGGAAAGTTCAAAATTTTGGCAAAAACTATAACAAATATTATTAAATTTTTCTGATATAAATCAATATTTTAGATTAATTGGCGGCTAAATTTGAGTCGAGATGAGTCGACATATTCGGCGGCGGCGTCGACTGCTAAAAACGGGTCGGCGACGGCTAAAATCGGCGGCGCGACTCGGCGGCTTCATTCTCTGGTCTGCATGCCCAAAATTTGTCAACCCAGTTTCAAAGCAGACAAGTAGATTAGAAAAAATGTATGATAAGAGAGAATTGCATTGATCTCATTAGACCAGTTATTGCGCTCATCATCTTTAGTACTAATTGAATAATTGTTTTGATCAATCTCTGCTGTATTTGTACATTGATGATGAACCGTTACTCTCTCGGCTAAGAGTGACGTAACAATGGTAGATCGGAATTTGGTTGGTATGCAATGCATAATAATTTGCTAACAATTTTTTGGCGATTACAAACGCAGGGAATAGTCTAATGGACTGAATAGTCTAAGTGAGCCTGAATCTTAATCGGGCTGCCACTTTAACCTAACCTTTAACCTAACGCAGGGAGTCCCAAGCAGCAGGATTAACCCCAAGACCATTCTCTTTCGCACATTTCTCAGTCACCCGGAGGTCTCTTTGTATAATATATCTAACTGTGGATGGGAATTTCCCCTGACTTCTAGAGCCACATCATCTGCGTATGCCACCACTTTTATTCTTTCTTTTTCTAAGAAAATCAGAAGGTTGTTTTTAGCAACATTCCAAAGAAGAGGTGATAGAACTCCTCCTTGCGGAGTGCATCTGCGTACATACCTTTGTATATTTGCTTTTCCTAGTGTGGCTGAAATACGTCCCTTCGTTAGAAGTTGGTCTAAGTATACCTTGATCAACATTCAGAGTTGTCAGTCCATTTAATATCGAGCTCGGGTGGACGTTGTTGAATGTCCCTTCGATGTCTAGAAAAGTCACAATTGTGTTTTCATTGACTGATAGTGAGCTGACTATTTCATGCAATGCGGTCTCATTAGATCTGTTCTTCGAGTAAGCATGTTGTCGTTTCGAGAGCAATCTTGAATCGATGGTACCTCTAAGATAAATATCCAGAGTCTTAAGAAGGAATGGGGATAACCTGATTGGTCGGAAATCCTTCGCACTAGAGTGAGAGGCTTTTCCCGTTTTAAGTATGTAAACGACTTCTGTTTCCCTCCACTTCCCTGAAATATATGCTAAGTTGATACAGCCTACATATATCGCCGACAACCAGGGGATGATTCTGTCAGTTACTGCTTGTAACTCCGCCGGAGCAATTTCATCAGCTCTGGGGGATTTGAATGGTCCAAAACTATTTTATTCTAGATTCCAATACAATTTTCTCGATAGGAAATGACAACTGAACATCCGTGGCACCGCCAGAACATGGTTCAACCGTTTGATTTCGAGGAGAATGTATATCCAATAGTACCTCCAGCGTGTCCTCACTGGACGTTGTCTAGTTGCCCTCCGATGTTTTAATGAAACATGGAGCGGAGTTAGTGGCAGGGCTGTGGAGTCGAGTCAATTTTGCTCGACCGCGGCTCCGACTCCAGCATTTCTTATTAGCCTCGACTCCGATTCCGGAGTCGAACTCCAGGTGGTGTACCTAAATCTCATTTTAATTGTAATTTTAAGGTGTAGTGTTCCAAAAATATACCGATATAAGTACTCTATTTTGCCATATGAGTTTATATGTAAAAAAGAACTCTAATTTTAAATTTTGATACGACTCGACGACAAAGCTCAGCATTTTAGGGATGTAAAGAACTCTACATTTTAATTTCAGGTCAGTAAATTAAAATACGACACAAGACTATATAGGACACATCAAAATATGGGTATAAAAAATTTTAAATAACCACTACCATACAACAGATGACAGCAATAGCTGTACAGTTACGAGTATTGTTTCTATAGAAGTAAAATGGTAAATCATCGATTTATACATGGTCTATCAGTTATGGACATTGGAGCCATTAATTTAATGTAAAGAATTTCAAGTGACTTTCGAGACCGGCTCAGATGGCACATTTAATTTAGAATTACAGCTTCCAAGGACATCGGGTGTATGTAGGGCTATCTCAAATCTGGGAAATTTCCGCATTTACTTATGGATCTCAAATAACTCTAAATTCGAAATTTCTTACAAATCTTATGAATATTTTAGATTGGGAAAAATTTATTAAAACAAATAGGAAGTTGGGTTTATATGTAGGTGCTATATCAGAAAATTGTCCGGTATGACCCATCTACGAACTCGGCATGCCTGCCAAAAATTCAGAACTTTAGGTTCTACTGCTATATTGCCTTAAAATTGTACATTTATCATGAGTATATACAGGGCCAAAAATCTATATTTTTATATGTTAAAAATTGACAATACAATTAAGGCCATATTCTAGTAAAACCTACTTTGTATATCACCGTGAAATTTCACCCTATAAATACACTTTGAATGGCCTGAAATCCAGTACTTCGTTTTTCGTTGTTCGATTAAAAAATTTTTTCTCGAAATATTTCTTTAGTTACAAAGATATGAAGTGTTTTTCAAATTTTGTTTCGCCGCAGTCGGAGTCGAGCAAAATTTCTACGACTCCGACTCCAGCAAAATCTTCAGACTCCGACTCTAAGACTCTGACTCCGGCCCCGACTCCACAGCCTTGGTTAGTGGATGCTAGTACCTTCCATAGTTTCGAAGCCTCGGATGTATTTTCAATACTGCTATAGTAATCATTCCAAGAGTTGTGGTGAGCCTTTCTCAGTTCTCGCTTATATCCTCTCAGATTCATATTTTAAGAATCCCAATCCTCCGGAGCTGTGGTGGACTTTGTTTTGTTAAAGTGTTTCCTGCAGGATTTCCTCATATTACGTAACTCCGTAGACCATCATGGCGGTCGATTTTCCCCCATGGCTTTCCTCTAGGGCATGCAGCTTTCAGTGAGATGTTGAAGGCCTTTGAAATCTGATCCATGGTTTGTTCAATATCCCGCACAGTGTTTATATTTGTCTCTGCTATTTCCGGTATCATCATATTGAACGTATCCCTATACCTATGCCAATCAGCTTTCCCCACATTCGGCGGAAATATGGTCTTTTAAGTACGAACAGCCAATTTGAAACTGGGGTAGCGATTATCTGAGAAGTTCTGTTCCCTTAAAACATGCCAATCAGTTATCTTATCATTCAGTTCCGGAGGGGCCAAGGTAACGTCCAACTGTGTTTGGTAACGGAGGTTGGCGCATCTCCTTTCGTACAAACCACCAGGTAAGTAAGCTAGATAAACTCTATTAGCGACTATCTCCTTGCATTAGTATCACTACTTACCCAAATACAATGATGTACATTTGCATCACATCCAATAATGGGGTTTATCTTTGTTTTCAACCAAGGTCTTAACGGCACATGGAGGCATCCCCCGGCTGATCCTAATTTGAATCTTTTTCGTGAGGGATTACCTCCTTGTAATGACGTTACCTTAGAGAAGGTTCGACTTGCCAAAGTGTAGCCACCTGCCGACCCGTCTACAGATCGACTCATTGGGCTTAACTCTTGGTCATTGCCCAAATTTATAACTTCAGTTGAAACCCGTCCACTGGGCCCAGAAGTTAGCAATCCTGTGAATGACTTTGAATTTCGCTGCATGGTGGCTAAGTGTATCACCACACTTGAAGTTCGTAATAAGTACTTATTACGATAATTTATTTAATCCGATATTAACACACGTCAGTTCTGTTTGTCGGTTGAATCTGGTGTCGTGGGCCTCCCATTTTTATACCCTAAACCACATAGTGGTCAGGGTATAATAACTTTTATCTGCCAAAAAATGTGCCTACCAGAAATATTGACTTTAGACCCCATAAAATATATACCGATCGATCACCTCTGAGTCGATCTAGCGCTTGGTGTTCGTCCGTCCATGTAAAGGGTGATACGGTCAAAATTTGGTCAAGGGAAAACGCGTGTAAATCGGTGAAATCGTTTATTTAAAAAATCAAATTAAATTTCTTTTTCGAGTTCAATTAGTATAAAATTCAGGAAAAATAATCAGTTAGGCTTTCGCTTTTCCAAATCCGAATTGCCGGGCCTCACCCTTGACACCTGCCATCAGATTTTGTACAGCCACCTTGTCCACCTTCTTCGCCGCAGAAAGCCAGTTTGCCTTGAACTGCTGCTCGTCCTTAGCAGTTTTTTTGGTCTTCTTTAGGTTCCGCTTGACAATAGCCCAGTATTTCTCAATTGGGTGGAGCTCTGGCGTGTTGGGAGGGTTCTTGTCCTTGCACGGATGAAAAAGACTGTTTGTCATATATTTGGCTATAAACATTATATGTTTGGAACACAAATTTTTAAACACAATATTTTTGAGTGCAAGCATATAATGTTCATAAACTAGCATAGGTTAGGTTAGGTGGCAGCCCGATGTATCAGGCTCACTTAGACTATTCAGTCCATTGTGATACCACATTGGTGAACTTCTCTCTTATCACTGAGTGCTGCCCGATTCCATGTTAAGGTCAATGACAAGGGACCTCCTTTTTATAGCCGAGTCCGAACGGCAATCCACATTGCAGTGAAACCAGAGAAGCTTTGAAACCCTCAGAAATGTCACCAGCATTACTGAGGTGGGATAATCCACCGCTGAAAAACTTTTTGGTGTTCGGTCGAAGCAGGAATCGAACCCACGACCTTGTGTATGCAAGGCGGGCATGCTAACCATTGCACCACGGTGGCTCCCTAGCATAACTAGCATAACATGTTTGGGACATATATGTTAATATGTTAGAACATATTATGTTTGGGACATAAAATGTATGTAAATATAATATGCTTGGATGCAAACATATATTAATTTAGAAATAGCCTATAAACATATATGTGTTTAGTAACTTGGAGCGCTATTTAACAGGAAGCGATATTGAATTAAGTTGGTGGTTGTTGCTTGTTATTACAAAATTAACTTGGGCAATTGATCAGCTACTTCTTTGATCCTTACAAACTGTGTGGTCCGCTGTTCGAATCCCCGCTGTTCGAATCCCCGCCCGGCAAAAGGTAAATTTTGAGCATTCAGGTTGAAAACCTACATTGTTAGCACCTATATTACCTGTTTATTTTCATAATTCATTATGATTGTAAATATATAAATAAATAAATAAAATTTTGAGCACAATATTGTTTGGGAGAATTTTTTTTAAGCATATAATATTTTTGGGTGCAAAATGCTTCCAAACATATTATATGTTCACATAATAACATATTGTTTTTTGGAAGACAACATTATTGAATTTGGATGCAAAAATACAAAATGTTTGGAACTTAGACTACCCAAACATATATTGTTTAGACCAATATGCTTTCAAACATATTATATATTGGAAGAGATCAAACATATAAATGTTTGGGCAATACCCAAAAATGTATATGCTTGAAGCAAAATATGTTTGGGAGTATATGTTACAGAAGCGGTTTTTTGTGAGAGTGTGGGAACCACCTGCACGTTGTTGGCGGCGTACCACTCCATGGCCTTTTTACCGTAATGGCAAGATGCTAAATCCGGCCAAAACAGTACGGAACAACAGTGTTTCTTCTGGAAAGGCAACAGACGTTTATTCAAACACTCTTTCACGTAAATTTCTTGGTTGATAGTCCCGGAAGCTATGAAAATGCTGCTTTTCAAGCCACAGGTACAGATGGCTTGCCAAACCAGATATTTCTTTGCGAACTTTGACAGTTTTATATGCTTGAAAATATCTGCTACCTTTCTTCTTCCTTTTGCCGTATAAAACTCCTGTCCCGGAAGCTGCTTGTAGTCGGCTTTGACGTAGGTTTCGTCGTCCATTACCACGCAGTAAAACTTCGTCAGCATCGTCGTGTACAGCCTCCGGGATCGCGCTTTGGCCGTCGTATTTTGTTTATCATCGCGATTTGGAGTCACTACCTTCTTGTAAGTCGATAGTCCGGCTCGATGCACGGTTGTAGACGATACACCTAGCTTATTTGCGGCATCTCGGAGAGAGAGGTTAGGGTTTCGCTTGAAACTACCGGCAACTCTCTTTGTCGTCTCAGCGGCTTCCGGTTTTCGATTTCCCCCCGATCCAGACTTCCTGGCTGTCGACAAACGTTCCCCAAACACTTTAATTACATTTGTAACGGTTGATTTGGCAACTTTTAGCGATTTTGCCAGCTTTGCGTGCGAGTAGCTCGGATTTTCGCGATGCGCTAGCAAAATTTTGATACGCTGCTCTTTTTGCTTGGACGGCATTTTGACAACGGAAGAGTGAATTCCAAAATCAAAATAGGAGCAACATTCTACACACACACACCTTCAAAATGAGGGGTGTTCAGGTTTTTTAAATGCAAAATTGAAAGAAATACGTCAAGTTTATATTGACCACATTTTGACCGTATCACCCTTTATTTGTTGTTCGCAGGATTCCGGTCGCAATTATTAACCGATTTTGATAAAATTTGATATGTGGCGTTTTTTTGGTACGATATCGCCCGATTTTCCCAAATTTAGCCATAAGTCCCTTATTTATCAACCGATCTGACTCAAAGTTGGACAAATCTAATCTATTGTACTTACTGTATGTACAAAAAATCATTGAAATCGGTTCAGATTTAGCTATAGCTCCAATATATATGTATCGCCCGATTTTCAGAAATTTGGCCACAAAACCCTTATTTATCAACCAATCTTACTCAAATTTGGCTTAGTGTAATGTTCTATAGTACTCCCATATATATGTAGCGCTCAATTTTCAAAAATGTGCCCCTCATAACCTTATTTTTGACCGTAGTGGCCTCATTTATAAACCGATTTTACTCAAATTTAGCACAAGATAATTCTCCTGTAATATGAACAAACCCTGCAAAATATAATACAAATCGGTTCAGATTTAGATATAGCTCCCATATATGAGAATCGCCCGATTTTCCCAAATTTGGCCATAAGTCCCTTATTTATCAACCGATCTGACTCAAAGTTGGCCAAATCTAATTTTTTATTGTACTTACTATATGTGCAAAAAATCATCGAAATCGGTTCAGATTTAGCTATAGCTCCCATATATATGTAGCGCCCGCTCAAATTTCAAATTTGGCTTTATTACCCACACTAATTGAGCGATTTCATCTTTTTTTAATAATGGACTAAATATTAGTGGCATACTAACTCTGTAGGTTCAGAATCAACTATACATTTTTGTTCAGATTGTTATAAAACTCCCATGTACCCCTAATGTCCTTAAATGTGGAAATGCGGTTTTAGGGTATGATATAGTCAGCCCCGCACGACTTTCTGCATTACTCACTTGTTTATATACCGATATAAAAAGAAGTCATTCGGTGCCAAGTCAGGACTGTACGGCGGATGATCCATCAAATTGATGTTTAGAGTACTCCAAAATGCAGTTGTTTGAGCCGATGTGTAGTGGTGAAGAGTTATCCGTTTTCGGGTTGGTTTTCTTTTTTTGGACTTTGGTTAAATGGCGGAGATATGTCAGATTCTCGCATATGCCAGGGTTCTTCGAGCAGCTGTCCTATCTGGTTGATTGGAACGATATCACTGAGTGATCTTGACCACTTCTGTCAAATTGTTAGAAGCAAGAGATTAAACATGTGATGGTTTGTGTTCATTGATGGATATGTTTAGTGAATGATATGATGTGGGTATGTTATGTGTTATGATGTGTGTGATTCCATACGGACTATGTAATTTATTATGTGTTCATCATATATTAAACGATTGTGCCTATTCATTTTAAAAATCAATTTCGGCCTTTCTTATGAAAGTAAGGAGATCAATTAAATCAGGTACATAGTTTCTGATAAGCAAACTTTTAAGGTCATTGTATTTTTCAAAAAAAAATTGTGTTTGTTCTCTCAACAGCGAGTGTTTAGAGCATTCAAACATGAGATGCTGTGTCGATTCTGGAACAAGACAAATATCACACATGTCAGTTTGGCTGTCGTCAAACTTGTGTATGTATACATATGACAAGACCTATAGGTCTTGTCATAGGTATGGCCTGCAAAAAGGCGATTTATCATTTCGATGTGGCTAGGTGGTAAGGAAATATTTTTAAACCATGGACGGGGATTGATGATGGGAAATATATTTGCATAGAACTTTCCTTTCTCTTGCGATTTTTCCTTAAAGTCACAGTTCCACATTTCGATTATTTTCTTTTTTATCTCTCTCAATCCCTCTTCAAGGGTGAGTTTGACAGAGGTAGGAGCACCAATCTCAGCCGCATTTTTGGCCACTAGATCGGCAGTTTCATTGATTTTAATTCCACGATGTGCTGCAGTCCATATAATATGGCATTTTTGAATGGATTCTGATTTTAGAGCAGCCCACATTTCTGCTACCAGGAAGTTTTCCGTATTATTTGCAGATAATAAATTGCAAGCATTAAGGGACTCCGTGAAGATAGCTATCTTACTGTATCGATCTTCTATCGCAATAAGAACAGCTCTGTGTATAGCAACAAGTTCACCAAATAGGCTAGATGCTTTTCGGTTTACTTTAAAATAGAATTTATGATTCGTTGTTCTGGTGAGTTAATCCACGTCGAAAGCTTCATAATCGGTCAACAAATTTCACAATTTAATTCTATTTATGATGAGGCAGTAAATTTTATTATTTCACATAAAAATTTAACTTAATGGAATTAAAATGGATTAAATTGATAAACATTTTTCCTTCAGTTTCGAAGGCACTTTTTTCTGTGTGCAGAGAGTGATTAACAATGAAATTGGGGTCATATTCTCTTAGTTTATTTGCATAATGCAAACGGGCCCTAAAAATAAAATACAGTTATGTTACAACTATAGAAGAATATTTCGTTGGTCTAAAATTCTAAAGTTCCCCAAACACGAAATTAATTTTTAGGGTGTAATAATCGGCTTTGGTGTAATATATTAAGGAATTTGTTCGATCTAATTTCTCCCTCTCTGTGAGTGCTAGTGGAAATACTGCCCCAAACATTCTAAGGCAGTTTGGGGTTTTTGGGGGTACCACAATCTACATATATTCCATAAATGGTGACTACAGATCGAGATGAAAATGTAGGACAAAATGATGTTGGTTTCACTTTGTTAAAGGACTAGAAAATTTTCTAAACGAATAACAAACGATACCCAATCTCTTCTATGGAATGTTCCACAGTCGTGGAGGACTCTTTCCGAAGTCCATGAATATGTGGAGAGCGTTTTATGTGAAGTGTTGACTGTTTAACTAGAATTGCTGTGGTGGCATGGAAACATGAGAAAACACATTTCAAAGGTCTAGTAGGCGGACGGATCATTGGTGTGGGATGTGAAATCTACATTCTGAAGCTGAATCATATGATTGTTCCTCTCATTCGATTGTGCGAAAATCAAATGCATCAACAACAGCGTGATGAGGACTGCCCACCCACCCACTCATTCCCACACAGAAAAAAATATCCCCAAAATATTTCCAATTAAAAAGTTAATTGAAGTTGAAAAATTTTCAATTAATAAATTAAACTTTTTAATCAAATTCGGAAGACAAATCAGCTAAACAAAGTGATAAACATTTTTTTAAGTTTTAATTAAAAAAATATTTCAAACAATCAATTGTTCATCTAAGTGATAACTCTAAGCCAATTCGGAAAGTAATTGAAAATAGTTACCTTTTTTAATTAAAAAATTAATTGAGTTTTGAATCAACATCAATTAAATTTTTAATTGAATCAATTAAAAACTTAATTGAAATTTGCTAATGAAATCAATTAATTCTTTAATCAAGATTTTTTTCTATGCCCAATTAAAACTGTGATTTTCGTGATTGAAGACATTTCAATTAAAAAATTAATTGGAACAATTAATTTCGTGATTGAATCAGAAAAAAAAAATTTGTGTGCAGTGAACTCTGTTATCATTACACTAAAAAATATTTTCCTCTAAGACTATGCTTCCTTGTCCTTAAAATACGAAGGCAAGTTTGATTAGCATAGAAGAGGCATTTCAATGTTACAAAGTTTTTTCCTTGATAAAAAGTCGATTTTGGCAATGAAGGCGTTTTCCTTTAGAGCTGGGGGATTCGACTTTGCATTAAAGTAAATTCCGTTGGACTGACATCAACTGGGCTTGAATACATCTGAAACAATTCTTCAATATCATCGAAATCGTCCTTAAAATCGATGATTTTTTAAATGGTTTAATGTTAAGATAAAGCAAAAAACGGATTCAAAAATATTTTTATTTTTAAATTTGATATTTATTAAGTTGTCCTAAATTAAGATTTATTTCCCAGTATCAAGTATGCTTCGTTGGCTCGGAATCAATATCTAAAGACGAAAACTTTGGAAACGGGCAAGTTTTTTTCAGTGTTGTCAAGAATTGTTTTCGCATAACTGCTCCACTTTATGCCATTTCCGTGTTCTTTTCCGCCACAACTCTTGCTAAAGTCGAACTAATGTATTTTATGGCTTGAACAAAATTATTGTTGGCATTGGTGCAAGTGCTGTACGAAGCAGCAGCAGCACCAGGCCAACAAATCCAAGCAGGGAGGTCTTAACCACGTTCAAATTCATTATTTTGCGATACTGTTAAATTGTTTACATCAAGTCAAGTGGAATTTTATTTGAATGAGTACCAAGCCAACCCCGTTTGGCTCCTTCCAACCCCCAACACACCGATCAACTTAAACTTTTAGCAGGCATTGTTTTGTTTTCTACTTAAAAATGTTCATCGTTTATATTTTTCCATGGGGATAGCAGCGCCAAACGTACATGCACTAGACACCAGAATCTTTTGATGAGTTTGATCAGATTAAAATATAATAAGAAAGGATACTCTAAGGCCCAAATGTTCTATCTTATATTCTAGTGTACAAAAAGAGGTTATAATAACTATGATCTGTGTATGATAGAGTGAGCATAAAAATTAAAAAGAAGCCAAGCTAATAATAAAACAACTAACCTATCTTCGCATAATTTGCAATTACAAAAATAATAGGTTTCTGAACCATCCTTATTCCGGTGCACCATTTTATAGCTGTTGAAAATCCTTTCCAACGATGGGTACACGGACGAAAAGGACTGTTTTTCATATGTTTCGGTGTAAGAATTATATGTTTGGAACTCAAAATTTTAGCACATTATTTTTAAGTGCAAGCATATAATGTTCATAAACTGGCATAATATGTATGGGACATATACATATGTTACAAAATATTATGTTTGGGACATCACATTTTCTTAAATATAATGTTTCTGGATTTGTATATATGTTTAAAAACATCAGATAGGGCAAGAGAGAATAGAGAACAAATATAAATTGTTACAATCTTTTTTCGAGCTTCTTGTCCAATAAGCCCGAGTAAATTTCGTAATAATATGTAGTATAAACTTAAAACTAGAAAAAAGAGGCGACGGAGATAGGTAACGAAGATATCTATCGGAGATTGAAAATTTGAAATGTTATGTCTAAATATTATTAAATTTTCCCATTCAATTGTATATTCAGAGCCTTAAAAAGATATGCTTAGGGTTTGCACAGTACAAACATTTTTTGTTTGCACAAATTCTAAAAATATATATACTTGAAACAAAATATGTTTGGGAGTATATGTTACAGAGGCGATTTTTTTTAGGGTGTACGCGAAGAACATTTTTAAGAGCATATTGTTATTTTCGTCACCATAGGAAGGGGCGTATATTAACTGTGTCCTGCCGTTTGTAATACATCGCAATATTAGTCTAAGACCCTATAAAGTATGTTCTGAGTCGTAGTCAAATTCTTAGTCGATCTAGCGATGTTCGTCTGTGGAAACTACGCTAACTATAGAACGAAACAAGCTGTCGACTTGAAAGTCCATAATTATATAGCCCACATATAAACCGATCCGCAAAATTCACCTCCGGAGCCTCGTGGAAGAACCGATTTCATCCGATCCGGTTGAAATTTGGTATGCAATATTAGTAGCCGTCTAACAACCATGCCAAAATTGGTCCATATCGGTCATTGATTTTATATAGCTCCCATATAAATCGAACTCCCGATATTTAACTTCAGAAGCCCCATGATGGCACAAATTTCATCTGATACTGCTTAAATTTGCACCGAAAAAAAAGTTTACTATTTTTTATGAAAAATGAACTAACCCGTAGTAAGAATGACCATGATTTGGCGCCAAAGATTTTTTTCATCGATATAAGTTCATGATTTTCTTATAAATTAGTTCATGTGTTGCATCGTATTTTAGTTCATTATTACTATGTTGTGGGAAGAATATAGTTAAACTCATTCAAAATATTCCTGCTATCCGGAAAAATGAACAATTTTTTGGGAAACCTGTATTAAGAAATTGGTTTGAAATAAACTGTTTGTCGGTATAATTTTCAAAAAAGTAGAGAAATTGAGGAATCAAAGGTACAACAAGCCTGTATATAACTAAGAAATTTTTCGTACAAAACAAGTAAATTTTCTATAATCACCAGTATTTTATTTCAAAAAATTATTATTATATTACACAAAATTATGGGTTATGATATACAATAAAGGAAATATTTTTATTAGTACGTTTGATGCAGTTACTTGTCGGTAGTTAGTAATTGCTTCTTCAAAAGAGTAATATTTTATGTTATTAGGACTAAATTAATTAATTTAAATTTCCATGTTTTCTATCCATATGAAAGATATATGTGGCATAAGTTGCTATATTCATTGAATTGTTGTCCAATTTCATCGATTTTGGCTAACTTTTGTTGGGCGGATTTGTCTTATAAGCATCTGAAATTGCAAAGTTATACAAAATATAAGAAAAATATTATCAAATTCTATCGTTCATATTGATTTTTAACTTACGGTTTTCAAGAGTATTTCCTAGAGCCAATAAGGATATCAGCTTAATTAGCATTAAACAGTAAGAATATTCAAAAAAAATTACCATTACAAGACCTGTCTACCTGCAAGTGAAAATAATTATTTTTAATAAATTGAAAGTTTGGTTTTATTAAAAACGGACAAAATACCGTTTATAGAAAAACTTACCACATTGAAAAATTCATCCAGTAGGTACATTATTGGAATCATATCCATGGACTAATGGGAAGTTTTTGAAATTATTTCTGAATATATTTGAAATAAAAAATATTATAAAATTAGACATAATTTCCACTTGTCAGTATAGCATTTAGTGTTTAAGGTGGATATTAAGTTCGAGTTTAGAGGCTAAAATCGCAATTTCTCTTTAATAATCCATTATAAAAAAATAATCTTTATAAAAAACTTGGTTTGGCCTATTCTCCATCAAGTTATATTTAAATTTGTATCGAAGACGTATAATTTTATACTTTTCTTAGTGATTTGTTTTTATTTTAGCGGCTAAACTCGAACTTAGTATTCACCTGTAGGAATTGCTGTAACATAAAAAATATAGATTCAAAAAAAAAAATGGTTGCATCCCCAACTTGTGATCCAGATGTATAATAAATATAGATCATCCCATTACCACTCATGTTGTATATTTTTTATGTAAATCAATTAAAAATCCGCACTAATTTTAAACTATTAACAGAAATATACAGTTCCTTAATCTGTTATTTGTTTTTTAATCAATAAAAAGCGTGTTTGATTACTCTAACATCACATCATTCACTTCTCAGTTTCTAAAATGTTTCGATTAAATGTATTTTCATGAATAAACACCAATACCGCACGTACAATTTTGCAAAATTAAATCCACGTGTGCACTTCATAAATGCATCAACAGAACTGGATGCAGCAATAAAACTCAAAGACACAAATAGTCACAAAGGATACATACCTGCCGTAAAGAAAAACAACTCCACACACACACACACACGATCCCTTTCTGATCTCGCTATTGCAAGAAAACAACTCGCACCACAAAAGATACCAACAACACACAAGAAACATTCCATTGTCTCTAGAATCAAAACCAACAACAGCATAAATGACGCAATAACAAACACAAACAATCATACGAGATATACACAAAATGTCTCTAAAAACTCCCTCGCATGATGTACTCACATTTTCCAGTAGCACGTTTATCGATTAGTTGGAATTCTATCTATAAGTTAAGGTAAAATATATACCAAATCTATGAGGAATCTATAAAAATTATATACACCTGTTAAGGATTATATTAACTAATTTTTATTCTATTTTAACTACAATTTTCAATGTGAGTAAAAACACTCCAACATATAATAAAAAGGGAAATAATCTGTAGGTAGTCATCGTACGAATCGGTAATGTCGTTAAGTTAATTTTTACTACAAAATTTTTTTTCCATACAAAATTTTTTCTTAGTAAATTGTCCACATTTCGTAGTAAGATTTTTATATTGCCCATGTATTTTTATAATAGAATCAACGATGCATTAACTACTGTGTTGGAAATTTATTTAAGGAAATATCCTTCTCATTTCGTAGTTAGTGAACTAAAAAACATTTACTGAATTTTTATAAGTTTTCCTTTAGCTAAGTTAATTTTCGTTGTGGTTACGAAAAATGAACAATATTACAGTAAATTTGTTGAACTATGTGAAAGTTAAAATGGTCCTTAAATTTACAAGACACTTTTTTTTCTGTGTGGCCATCCAATGCGTAAATTGTTTTCTATCGCTTCATAATTATTTATAGACTCCTTTGTATGCCAGTCGTTAGTAGAACTTTGTACACAATCCAAGGTGGGTATATAAGATTCGGGTTGGCTGAACATTCTGCTATATTTACTTGTTATTGTATATATAAATCATATGTAGCTAGAGTTGCCAGTTACAACACAGAAGAAAAATTCACGAAAATTTTTCCAATTAAAATTCTAATTGAGTTTTAAAAAATATTCAATTAAAAATTTAATTGATTCAACAAATTTTTGAATTGAGCCAAAAATCAATCACAAACATTAATAGCATCAATTAATTTTTTAATTGGATTAATTAATTGTTTAATTGACCTTCAATTAATTTTTTAATTGATACTATCATTTCTGTGATTGTAGATATTTCAATTAAAAAATTAATTGGATCAATTAATTTCGTGATTGAATCAGAAAAAAAAAATTGCATGAAGCTATTCAGTAATATTTCCAGCTACACATGCTTTTGAAATTATATTTCAATAGAAAAGACTATACGTTTAGTTATTTATCTTTTTATATCCACCATCATAGAATGGTGACGGGGGTATAACAAGTTTGTCATTCCGTTTGTAACACATCGAAATATCGATTTCCGACTATATAAAGTATATAAATTCTTGATCAGGGAGAAATTCTAAGACGATATAACCACGTCCGTCTGTTGTAATCATACTACAGTCTTCAATAAGGAAGCAATCGTGTTGAAATTTTGAACAAACTCGTCTTTTGTCTGCAGGCAGGTCAAGTTCGAAGATGGGCTATATCGGTCCAGGTTTTGATATAGTCCCCATGTAAACCGACCTCCCGATTTGGGGTCTTGGGCTTATAGATACCGTAGTTTTTATCCAATTTGCCTGAAATTGCAAATCTAGGGGTCTCTTAGGGCCATAAAGAGGTGGTGAGTATCGGTCTATGTTTGGTATAGCCCCATATAGACTGATCTCCGGATTTTACTTCTTGGGCTTCTAGAATCCATAGTTGTTATCCAATTTGCCTGAAATTTGAACTCTGGAGGTATTTTAGAACCATAAAGAGGTATGACAAAAATGGTTAGGTTAGGTTAGGTTAAAGTGGCAGCCCGATTAAATTTCAGGCTCACTTAGACTATTCAGTCCATTGTGATACCACATTTAACTAAAAGTACCTATTACATATGGGCACTTCTAGTCTTAACCACTGAACCTTCTCTATTATTTACTTTTGTGGAACCAACCAGATTGCTCCAAAAACATTAACAAACTGCTTAAGTTAACGTTTTCCAGGTCAGCCAGTAATCTAAAGCTATATGCTCCTAAAATTCGCTTACGCCTTACACAAAAAGCAGGACACTCACACAAGAGGTGTTTAATTGATTCCTTTTCCTCCACGTCATGACAGCTTATACAATAGTCATTATACTTCGCACCTATAGTTTTTGCAAATTCGCCTATCAGGCAGCGACCCGTTATAGCAGATATTAGGAGTGCTATCTGACGCCTTGAGAACACTAGCATATCTAGTGTGCGGTTTAAGTTTAAATGGGGCCATATTTGCTTGGTGTCGTTACAACCCTTGCAATTTTCCCATCGAATATTGGCCATCATAATAGCCTTCTCACGCAGTAAGAGCTTGCAGGTGGCCAGAGGCATACCAACAGATTCTAGTTCCCCTGGAATATGTAAGGTAGTTCCTAGCCTTGCTAACACATCTGCTTCACAGTTCCCCGGTATGTTCCCATGACCAGGCACCCATATTAGGTGAATATTGTACTACTCAGCCATCTCGTTGAGAAATTTGCGGCAGTCTATGGTCGTTTTTGAGTTAAGGAACACAGAGTCCAAGGATTTTATTGCAGGTTGACTGTCTGAGTATATATTAATGCCAATATTTGTTGGAACATTACTTCTCAGCCAATTCACCACCTCTCTTATTGCCAATATTTCAGCCTGAAAAACACTGCAGTGATTAGGTAATCTTTTCGCTATTCGAATTTCCAAATCTTTAGAATATACTCCGAACCCCACTTGTCCATTCAATTTGGAGCCATCAGTATAGAAATCTATATATCTTTTATTCCCCGGGGTCTGTGTACACCACGCCTCACTGTTGGGAATTAGAGTTTCAAACTTTTTGTCGAAAAGTGGTTTTGCCAGGGTGTAATCCACTACGTTAGGCACATCTGGCATTACTTTGAGGACCGAACTATGACCGTACATTTTTCCGACCACAGCGATAGCTCGCGCAACCGCACAGCCGTTGTTGCAGCTGACTGTTTGGCCAAAATGTCTAAAGGCAATAGATGTAGCATGACATTAAGGGAGTCTGTTCCTGTCTTACTAAATGCGCCTGAGATACATAAGCTCGCCATACGCTGAACTTTATCTAAACAAGTCGGTTTCTGAAGTGCCGGCCACCAGACTACAACACCATATAGCATTAGAGGTCTAACCACTGCCGTGTATAGCCAATGCACAATTTTTGGTCTAAGTCCCCACTTTTTCCCTATTGCCTTTTTGCACGAGTACAAAGCTACCGTGGCTTTTCTCGCTCTCTCTTCAATATTAAGCCTAAAATTCAGCTTCCTGTCCAAAATAACGCACAGGTATTTTGCACACTCACCAAAGGGAATTTCAGTACCCCCTAAGGAAATGGTTAGTATCGGTTCATATTTTGGTATAACGCCCATATAGACCGATCTCCCGATTTTACTCCTTGGGCTTATAGAAACCGTAGATTTTATCCAATTTGCCTGAAATGGTAAATGTACTGGTATTTTAGACTCACAAAAACGTGTATCGGGTTTAGTTTTTATCGGTCCATTTGGTAAGGCTTCATATCGGCAGATTTCACTTCTTGAGGATATAGAAGGCGCACTGATTATCAAAATTGCTTGAAACTGAATGTAAAATTTGTAGATTTTGCTTCTCGTAATCATTTAAATAATGAGGGTGAAAGTCTACAGATTTAAAATTTCAAATCAAGGCGTTATTTCATCATTTTCTTGCACAAAAGATGTTAATGATTCCTCTAAAACTCAAACAAAAATGGTTCTTATAAATCCAGAAGCTGATAGAGTCTTATGAATCTGATATTTCGAAGGAAACTATAATATTTGATTCATGCTGCTCTATATACTTGTTCACTCTCAATAAGGTGAGTTTTGAGTTTTGAAAGCGTAGTACTCAAAATTTTGAAATGTTCACTTCATTAAAAAACGATACCACTGTAAAATTCTCCCAGTTTTTACTATTCTTTTATAAAAAAAAAAAAAAACAGAAAAAAATGCCGGTACGTCTCTTTTCTTGTCTTCGGAGTTAATACCCTTTTGTTTAATAGGTGAGATATGTATTACTCGTATCTATGAGAACTGCATTAAACCTATTTTGCTTTTTCTGTAAATTTAGTTTGTAAGAAAAGATTGCATTAAAATGATTTTTTTTTGTAATTATTAAATTTACTTTATTTTATTTATGTTTATCAAAAGACTGAATCATAAATCTTTTGTAGCGTTTTTATTATTTATTTAAATATTTTAATAAATAGTTTTATTCCTCATATTTGGGGATTTACGAAATCCATATTTTTTTTAAATCCAGTCAACATTTTCCAAAATTCCAGACAATAGGCCATTTGAATCTGGCAACCCTATATGTAGCTATGGAAGCCACCGTGCGCAATGATTAACATGCCCGCTTTGCATACCAAGGATTATGGTTTCAATCCCAGTTTCGATCAAACACCAAACAGTTTTCCAGCGGTGGATTATGCTGGTGACATTTCTGAGTGTTTCAAAGCATCTATAAGTGGTTTCACCGCAATGTAGAACGTCGTTCGAACTCAGCTATAAAAACGAGGTCCCTTGCCATTGAGCTAAATATAGACTCGGGCAGCACTCTATGATAAGAGACAAGTTCACCACAGAGGTATCACAATGGACTGCATATTCTAAATGAGCCCGAAATATCGGGCTCACCCAACCTAACCTATGTAGCTATCGTAGTAGTAGTAGTAAATTCTCCAATGTCGTTCAGTCCTGTCATGCCAGTCGAGAAGAAAGAATCATTGAAACCATTGCCGGAAGTGGAACACTTAAGCATATGAGGTTTTATTCTCATGATTAACTACATTTTTCATGACAGTTCTCTTTTACATTTGAAAATCTTCACCAATCTATTTGCTACGGCAGATTTCAAACCTCACATTTCAAATTAATTTCATATCAAAAAGGAATGCAAAGGTCAAAAATAAACTTTTCGACTAAACGTCATTTTGAAATGCGGACTTTTCCAAAGTCTTCTTTACCAATTTTTCATGAAGGAGAAATTCGATCCTAATAAAGTCAAAAAGTCGATTTTTCCGTTTTCAAAAGTCGACATCTAAGAGTGGACGTTTTAGATCTTGCAATTCCTAATCTCAAAATATCTATCAATTTGTATAGAATTCTTATAAACAAAACAGTACGGGATGTTCAGTTATGATTTTCGGAGGCCAGAGAAAATCACTTTCCAAGCCCAATTTCAAAATGGCCCTCACAAATGCTATGGCCTGAAAGTATCACATAGCTACCCTGAACGCTATGTTAAATTCGTAATAAGTTTGATTGGATGAATGGAATTTTGTGCTTGGTCTATCTGAAGTGAGTTTTTGAAAGTTCGACTGCAACTGCTAATGAATTATTATCGCAAAGCTAATAAATTATTCGCAATTAACTGGAATTTCAAATGGTGGATGCAAATTTTCACATTACCTTCTGGCTACTAATATTCATGTACCATACACCCCCTCGTTGTCTGGGTGTCAGGCTGACTTCATGGAGTGGTAACTGCTATAGTTGGGGTATGTTGTGCTATCTCTTCCGCAAGAGTTCAATAGTTACGCGAATGCGAGTACATCTACACATTTCATACGTTGGGGCATTGGAGCATGATTTTTGGAAACTTTTCGCGTTAAAATGGCTATATTTTATAAAAATTACCGCAAACTTTTTGTGCAAATGTTTTTTTGGGGGTTGTTCAGAGGTTTCCACCAAACAAGAAAAGAGTTGAATATACTATCACCTCAGCATTAAAGGTCATAATATAGAAGGGTTGCCATATGAATTTCTGTCGTTTTTGTAAATATTTTTGAGGAATGAGCACAAAGATTCCTTTAATATGCGGTGTGATAAGTCCTTAGCCGATTAAGAGAAACATGTTGGTTCCCTTTCAGAAAAAAATATTACTTTCATCAAAATCATGAGAAAATGGTTAATGTGCAGCATGACACCACAGATGACGAGCTTCTCCCATGTCAATGAGTGATGCCAACTCCCACACGCGGAGAAAGAATATGATCGCCCCAAACATGATTCAAGTACATTATGTTACTCTTTCACGGAAAACATGTAACATGTTTGTTGCAATAATGTAATTTTCGGGAATTATGTACACTCAAAAAAAAAAAGGGAACCCTAATGCCAATTTAACTTTATTTCAGATCATGGAATTATTATGTTTGGAGAAAGTTTCTGTTTTTATTTTTTTTTTTTTATGTTATACATCGTTTTTATTTTGTTATTTTCGGCATGTATTTTTGTATTAAAATATATTTTCGTTAAAAATCAACAAAAAATTCTCGTAATTTGCACAACCTTCTCAAAACAACTTCCATGGAAGTAAAAAAGTCAAACGGCACAGGTTCAAGCCCAGCGGGTATGAAATTTAATTTTATTATTATTATTTTTACTTTTTTATTGATTTTCAATTTTTTGTGAAATTTAATTGTCCAAAAATTAAATTTTCACTTAATATACACACAAAATTTTTTTTTCTGATTCAATCACCAAATTAATTGATCCAATTAATTTTTTAATTGAAATGTCTTCAATCACAGTTTTAATTGGGCATAGAAACAATTCTTGATTAAAAAATTAATTGATTTTTTCAGCAAATTTCAATTAATTTTTTAATTGATTCAATTAAAAATTTAATTGATGTTGATTGCAAAACTCAATTAATTTATTAATTAAAAAAGGTAACTATTTTTAATTACTTTCTGAATTGGCTTAGAGTTTTTGTTTGGATTAACCAATGATTGTTTGAAATACATTTTTAATTAAAAATAAAAAAAATCAGCACTTTTTTTTAACCCTTTCACTACCGAAAAGACACCAAATTCTATTTTTCCACTAAGTTTTGATTTATTTCTCGATGTTATTTTAGAGTAGAGTCTTTAATCTAAATAACCTATAAATATTTTCCATATTGGTGAGATCCAAAATACATTTTTGTAAACTTCTTTAGAAATAAACGAAAAATACGAAAATTTGAGACAATTTTTCTACTGTATGTTTCTAGTAAATGGACATTCATACGAAAACTATAGCTGACACTTTTTCGGGTTCTCTTTTGTATTTTTGCTCACACTTTGAAGGACATTATAGGCCAAATAGCGCTTATTTTCCTAAAGCCACTTGGTCACAATTCAAGAATCAAATTTTCAAAACAAGCTCATATAGCTCTTGAAGTATTTGAAGTAGGGTTTCAAAATGGCAATTTTTGTTCTACATGCTGTTAGTTAGTACAAGTAAAAACAGAAGAAAAATTAAAGTTTTTAACATTAGGTTTATTTCGGTAGTGAAAGGGTTAACTGAATTAGTCTTCCGAATTTGATTAAAAAGTTAATTGTATCAATTAATTTTTTAATTAAAAATTTAAAAATTTTCAATCATTGACTTAATTAACTTAATGTTTCTATCATGATTAAAAAGTTAATTGTATCAATTAATTTATTAATTGAAAAAATTGTCAACTTCAATTAACTTTTTAATTGGAAATATTTTGGTGATATTTTTTTCTGTGTAGCCTTATTGCGTACTTTCTAACACTTGTACAATAGGACTGGAAGTGGAAAAAATCGTTTTGAGGTGTTCTAATATCCCAGCAATGGGGAAATGTTATTTTGCTCTTGAGACATTTTTGGGGGATCATATTCTATGATATCCAACGTTACCAACCGAATCACACTTTTAACAATAAAATGTTTTTGTTTAATTTTTTTTTGGAGCAAATGCTCTAACATTAAAAAACAATATCTTTGAGATGCTAATAATGGTAATTTTCGTTGAACGTGTGAAAAATTCGTAGCTGTACTAATTTCAAATAAGACTGACCTTAAGTACAACAAAGATATATGCACCCAGAAAAAAGTGCCTTCGAAATTAAAGGAAAATCTGTCCATCAATTTAGTTTAGTCATTTCCATTAAGTAAAAATTTCGTGTTATATAATATAGCATAAACAAAATCCTGAACTGAAATCAGTTAGGAATAGTTCATTAACTAGAATAAGGCATAATACATAATACTGATTTCTTCGCTGGGTATAAAAACTGAACAAGAAATTTTTATTCATTGGTAACAAAGCAGTCATAGAAATAAAAACCGGACTAAAACCGATTTTCCTTAAATTTAGTAAAATTTCTTATAAAATGATAAATCTGACTTCCTTTATTATATAAAGCTTGTCATACATACGAATAAGACTTAGCATAGAAAAATGTTTAGTTCACTCGTACTAACAAGTATTCAATCAAACAAACAACACACTTATTAGAATATAGGAAATTTTCCTATATTTATTTTATCTACCTGCAATCGATACCTGTCATCGATGTAATCGATATGTCCGATATGTTTGCTCGTGGATTGTGTAGTTTTCAGTTGGAATCGTGTTGTTGTGGAATACGGAGAGATTTTTAAAAAATAATATAATAGTCGGCACTGTTTTGAAAAATACAAATAAAATATATAAAACATTTGTTGTTTTAAATTATCAGTAAATTTTTCTTTTTTTTGGAAATTATTGATCATAAATAACAAATAATATAATTATGTCAGTGTGCGTGATGGTGTATCAAGAAAGAACACAAAAGCAAATTAACCACCCCTTCATTCGTCTTTATCTTGGAATCATTAACTACACCCAGAAAAAAGTGACCCCTTCTTTAAGTTAAAATGAACTCCTGGTGAAGAAAATTGGACTTCGTATAGCGCCAAAGACATTTTTATTTGTTTGAACGTTGTGATTTTCGTAGAAATTAGGTAGAATGCATTCCATATATTAGTTAACATTTTCCTATATTTATGTACCACTATACTACAGAATGAAAAAAATTAACTGGATTGAATTCATATATGGAATGATTTTATTGATATTTTTTCACTCATTTGGACAAATCTTACATATTTTTGGTAAACCTTTTACCTAAAAATTAGAGCTGCTTACCTTCGTTTTTAAATACAGTTTTATTTTTTTATATGGGCATTTTTTCTTCAATAAAAGACATGTTTTATTAATATATTAAATATATTTATTAAGAATTAACAGCATCGACTGGCCTTGAAATATTAGTTTATTATTCCACTATTTCCAATGTCCATGTAAAGTTACCAACTGTAAAACGTAATGATTTTCTTCTTCTTGTTCCTTTCACTTTTAATAAGATGCTGCGTAACGAGTTTGTCCTCCTTTTACAATTTCAATACCTACAAATATAACAAATCATAAACCATGTATTTTTCACAAAAGGTTAGCGTCACTGTATGAATGTTACCTGATAATTGAAGATTCCAAAACGAAGACGAATGGAGGGGTTGTTATTCTGTTGCTGTTTTCTTTCTTTATACACCATCAAGAACATTGATAGACTTATTGTTTGTTATTTATGTTCAATAATTTTTCTCACTAATTTAAAATAACAAATATTTTATTTGTTATTTATTATATTATTTTACTATATTATTTTTTAACAATCTCTCCGTATACCATAACAACGCGATTCCAACTAAAAAAACAACCCACGCACAAACATATCGGTTGCATCGATGACAGGTATCGATTACAGGTAGGTAAAAGAAATATAGGAAAATTTCCTATATTCTAACAAGTGTGTTTCCTTAAGTTTTGAAAGTATTGAATACTTCTAAGTACGAATGAACTAAAATATTTTTCTATGTCAAGTGTTATTCGTGTGTATGATAAGCTTTCTATAATAAAGGATGTCAGTGTTATCGTTTTATAAGAAATTTTACTAAATTTGAGGAAACTTGGTTTTAGTTCGGGTTTTGTTTATTTTTACGAATGCTTTGTTATCAGTGAATAAAATTTTCTTTCAAAATTTAATATAGTACAATGTCATGTTCAACATTTTTTCGGAATCTTCCGAACATATCTGGAATATATGTAAAAAAAAACAAAAAAAAACTTTGGTCGAAGCAGGGATCGAACCCACGACCCTTGGCATGCAAGTCAGACGTAGCAACCACTGCTCCACGGTGCCAAACCAACTGTTTGTTTCTGTTAAATAAACTTTGTTTATTCGGCTCGTGGGCGCCGCAAGCTATGCTATATAAATATAACTTATATGGATAATTATCTATTGATGACCATAACAGGTACATAGCTCAGTGGTTAGTGTGTTGGCTTACAAAGTGCGTGGTCCGCGGTTCGATTCTCCGTCCAGGCGAAAGGTAAAACAAAATTTTAAATTTATAAAATCGTATAATTTCTTCTACATTGTTGGTATTACAGGAAAAGGTGTTAAGAACTAAAAATCCTCGTGGATGTGAGAAAGATGTGAGGGAAAATGCAATTAGCAAGAAAACAATGCTTTTTTTGAGTTAGTCTTTATGAAATTGTTTTTACATCCTGGAAAAGAATAAACGTTTATCACAAAAAGTATATACTTTTCTTCCAAATACACTTCTTTACAGCGAAAAGCAAATGAGAAAAGATCTTTGTTTGTCTAAAATTTCGTTTGGGAGGAAAGAATTATTTTTTTTGCGTGTACTCAGTGGTGAAAAAATTGGTTTATGATTTGTATATTTTTAGATATTGAAATTGTAAAGGGAGGATAAAATCGTTATGCAGAAACTTATTGAAACTGGAAGGTAGAAGTTGCCAAAAAATACATTTTACAGTTGATAACATTACACGGAAATTGGAAATAGTGGAATAATAAACTAATATTCCAAGGCCAATCGATGCTGTTGATTCTTAATAAATAAAAAAATTGTAATTGTACTCCTAGTGCAAAATTTCAACCAAATTGGGGTAAAACTCTGGCTTCTGGGACCGTATTAGTCCATATCGGGCGATAGATATATATGGGAGCTATATCTAAATCTGAACCGATTTCAATAAAATTTGGCACACTTGACTGTAGTACTATTGTTCTTGTTGTGCAAAATTTTAAGCAAATTAGGGTAAAACTCTGGCTTCGGGGGCCATATAAGTCCATATCGGGCAAAATATATATATGGGAGCTATATCTAAATCTGAACCGATTTCTTTCAAAATCAATAGGGTTCTATTCTGAGCCAAAACACATACTTGTGCGAAATTCGATTGGACTAAAACTGCGACCTAGACTTTGATTACAAAAATGTGTTCACGGACATGGCTATATCGACTCAGGAGCCCACCCTGAGCATTTTTGCCAAAGCCACCATGTGTCTATCTCGTCTCCTTCTGGGTGTTGCAAACATCTGCACTAACTTATAATACCCTGTTCCACAGTGTGTATAAAAATAAAACTGTCTTTAAAAACGTAAGTACACTCAAAAAAGTGAAGTCTCTATTTCACTACTGCCAATTTAACTTTATTTTAGTTCATGGAATTATTATGTTTGGAAAAAGTTTCCTTTACTCTAATAATTATTTGCGTACGTTAGGTTAGGTTAGGTTAAAATGGCGGTTAAGATTCAGGTTCACTTAGACTATTCAGTCCATAGTGATACCACATTAACTAAAAGTACATATTATATATGTGCACTTCTAGTTTTAACCGCTGAACCTTCTTTTTTTTCTTTTTTCTTCTATTGAACCAACCAGATTGTCGTTACAACCCTTGCAATTCTCCCATCGAACATTTGCCATCATAACAGCCTTCTCACGCAGTATGAGCTTGCAGTTAGCCAGGGGCATACCAACAGATTCTAGTTCCCCTGGAATATGTAAGGTAGTCTTTAGCCTCGCCAACTCATCCGCTTCGAAGTTCCCCGGTATGTTCCTATGGCCAGGCACTCATATTAGGTGAATATTGTTCTGCTCAGCCATCTCGTTAAGAGATTTGCGGCAGTCTATGGCCGTTTTCGAGTTAAGGAACACAGAGTCCAAGGATTTTATTGCTGGTTGACTGTCTGAGTATATATTAATGCCAACATTTTTTGGAACATTACTTCTCAGCCAATTCGCCACATCTCTTATTGCTAATATTTCAGCCTGAAAAACACTTCAGTGATTAGGTAATCTTTTCGCTATTCGAAGTTCCAGATCATTAGAATATACTCCGAAACCCAATTGTCCATCCAATTTGGAGCCATAAGTGTAGAAATCTATATATTCTTTATTCTCACTGTTGGGAATTAGAGTTTCAAACTTTTTGTCGAAAAGTGGTGTCGCCAAAGTATAATCCACTACGTTAGGCACATCTGTCATTATTTTGAGGACCAAACTGTGACCGTAGCTTTTTTTCCGACCACAGCGATAGCTCGCGCAACCGCACAGCCATTGTTGCAGCTGACTGTTTAGCCAAAATGTCTAAAGGCAATAGATGCAGCATGACATTAAGGGAATTTGTTCCTGTCTTGCTGAATGCGCCTGAGATACACAAGCACGCCATACGCTGAACTTTGTATAAATTTGTCGGCTGGTGAAGTTCCGGCCACCAGACTACAACACCATATAGCATTATAGGTCTAACCACTGTCGTGTATAGCCAATGCACAATTTTTGGTTTTAGGCCCCACTTTCCTCCTATCGCCTTTTTGCACGAGTACAAAGCTACCGTTGCTTTCCTCACCCTTTCTTCAATATTAAGCTTAAAGTTCAGCTTCCTTTCCAAAATAACGCCAAGGTATTTTGCACACTCAGCAAAGGGAATTTCAATACCCTCTAAGGAAATGGGCTAAACCGTGGGAGTTTTGCGACCTTTGCACATGACTAGTTCTGTCTTTGCAGGATTTACCCCAAAACCACTATCTTTCGCCCATTACTCAGTCATCCGGAGGGCTCTCTGTATAATATCTCTGATTGTGGATGGGAATTCCCCTGACTGCTAGCGCCACATCACCTGCGTATGCCACCACTTTTATCCTTTCTTTTTCTAGGGAAACCAGAAGGTTGTTTATTGCAACATTCCAAAGAAGAGGTGATAGAACACTCGTTGGGGAGTGCCTCTGTTCACATACCTTTGTATGTTTGCTCGACCTAGTGTGGCTGAAATACGTCTCTTTGTTAGAAGTTCGTCTAACAGTCTAAGTATACCTGGATCAACATTCAGAGTTGTCAGTCCATTTAATATCGAGCTCGGATGGACATTATTGAACGCCCCTTCGATGTCTAGAAACGCCACGATTGTGTATTCTTTGACAGATAGTGAGCTTTCAATAAAGCTGACCAGTTCATGCAATGCGGTCTCAGTACCAACCAAGGGTCGTGGGTTCGATCCCTGCTGCGACCAAAGTTTTTTTGTTTTTATACCCTCCATCATAGGATGGGGGTATATTAACTTTGTCATTCCGTTTGTAACACATCGAAATATTGCTCTAAGACCCCATAAAGTATATATATTCTGGGTCGTGGTGAAATTCTGAGTCGATCTGAGCATGTCCGTCCGTCCGTCCGTCCGTCCGTCTGTTGAAATCACGCTAACTTCCGAACGAAACAAGCCAACGACTTGAAACTTGGCACAAGTAGTTGTTATCGATGTAGGTCGGATGGTATTGCAAATGGGCCATATCGGTCCACTTTTACGTATAGCCCCCATATAAAGGGACCTTCAGATTTGGCTTGTGGAGCCTCTAACAGAAGCATATTTCATCCGATCCGGCTGAAATTTGGTATATGGTGTTGGTATATGGTCTATAACAACCACGCAAAAATTGGTCCACATCGGTCCATAATTATATATAGCCCCCATATAAACCGATCCCCAGATTTGGCTTGCGGAGCCTAAAAGAGAAGCAAATTTCATCCGATCCGGCTGAAATTTGGTACATGGTGTTGGTGTATGGTCTCTAACAATCATGCAAAAATTGGATCACATCGGTCCATAATTATATATAGCCCCCATATAAACCGATCTCCTGATTTGGCTTGCGGAGCCTCAAAGAGAAGAAAATTTCATCCGATCCGGCTGAAATTTGGTCCATGATGTTGGTATATGGTCTCTACCAACCATGCAAAAATTGGTCCATATCGGTCCTTAATTATATATAGCCCCCATATAAACCGATCCCCAGATTTGGCTTGTGGAGCCTCTAAGAGAAGCATATTTCATCCGATCCGGCTGAAATTTGGTACATGGTGTTGGTATATGGTCTCTAACAACTATGCAAAAATTGGTCCCCATCGGTCCATAATTATATATAGCCCCCATATAAACCGGTCTCCAGATTTGGCTTGCGGAGCCTCAAAGAGGAGCAAATTGAATCCGATCCGGCTGAAATTTGGTACATGATGTTGGTATATGGTCTCTAACAACCATGCAAAAATTGGTTAACATCGGTCCATAATTATATATAGACCCCATATAAACCGATCTCCAGATTTGGCTTGCGAAGCCTCAAAGAGGGGCAAATTGCATCCGATCCGGCTGAAATTTGGTACATGGTATTGGTATATGGTATCCAACAACCGTGCAAAAAGTGGTCCACATCGGTCCATAATTATATATGGCGCCCATATAAACCGATCCCCAGATTTGGGTTGCGGAGCCTCAAAGAGAAGCAAATTTCATCCGATCCGCCTGAAATTTGGTACATGATATTGGTATATGCTTTCTAACAACCATGCAAAAATTGGTCCACATCGGTTCATAATTGTATATAGCCCCCATATAAACCGATCTCCAGATTTGGCTTGCGAAGTCTCCAAGAGAAGCAAATTTCATCCAATCCGGTTGTAATTTGGAACATGGTGTTAGTATATGATATTTAACAACCGTGCCAGAATTGGTCCATATCGGTCCATAATTATATATAGCCCCCATATAAAACATTCTCCAGATTTGACCTCCGGAGCCTCTTGGAGGAGCAAAATTCATCGGATCCGGTTCAAATTAGACACGTGGTGTTAGTATATGGTCGCTAACAACCATACCAAAATTGGTCCAATCACACAAAAATTGGTCCATATCGGTTCATAATCATGGTTGCCACTAGAGCCAAAAATAATCTACCAAAATTTTATTTCTATAGAAAATTTTGTCAACATTTTATTTCTATAGAAAATTTTGTCAACATTTTATTTCTAGAGAAAATTTTGTTAAAATTTTATTCGGTTCATAATAAAATTTTCATCATTGTGAAAATTTTGTCAAAATTTTATTTCTATAGAAAATTTTGTTCAAATTTTATTCGGTTCATAATCATGGTTGCCACATCGAATCTACCAAGATTTTATTTCTATAGAAAATTTTGTCAAAAGTTGATTTCTATAGAAAATTGTGTTAAAATTTTATTTCTGTAGAAAATTTTGTCAAAATTTTCTTTCTATAGAAAAATTTGTCAAAATTTTCTTTCTATAGAAAAATTTGTCAACATTTTTATTTCTATAGAAAATTTTGTGAAAATTTTATTTCTATAGAAAATTTTGTTAAAATTTTATTTCTATAGAAAATTTTGTCAAAATTTTATATCTACTTTGTCAAACTGAATTATATACGTATTGGATCGATCTTTTTTGATTTAATATATACCACGTATGGACTTACATACAATTTTGAAGATGGTGTTAGGAGGTTTTAAGATACCTTGCCATCGGTTTTAAGATACCTTGCCATGATGGAGGGTACATAAGCTTCGGCCTGGCCGAACTTACGGCCGTATATACTTGTTAAGCCCTAGCTTTTATCCAATTGTCCTGAAATTTTAAATCTAAAAATATTTTAGGACCGTAAAGAGGTGTGCCGAAAACGGTGATTATCGGTCCATGTTTGAGTATAGCACCCTTAAGACCGATCTATCGATTTAACTCCGTGGGTTTCTAGAAACCGTAGTTTTTATCGGATTTGCCTGAAATTGTATTGTAGACTCACAAAATCGTGTATCGGATATAGTTTTTATCGGCCCGTATGGTAAGGCCTCCATATAGACCAATTTCACTTCTTGAGTTTATAGAAGGCGCACTGATCATGAAAATTGCTTGAAACTAAATGTAAAATTACCAGATTTTACTTCTCGTAATCATTTAAATAATGGGGGTGAAAATCTACAGATTTTAGATCTCCAATCAAGACGTTATTTCATCATTTGCTTGCACACTTACAAGATATGTTAATGATTCCTCTAAAACTCAAACAAAAATGGTTCTTATAAATCCAAAATCTGATATAGTCTTCAAAGGTAAAATCTTTAAATTTACTTTCGGGAAGTGTACTAATTGAACGGTTCTGCTTGGGAGAATATCTGTCATCAAACCCCCCTGAAATTGTAAAGGAAACTATAATATTTGATTCATGGTTGTGGGTATTTAAGATTCGGCCCGGACGAACTTACTGCTGTAAATACTTGTTCTTTTTTATATAGATTTATTTTTTTATAAAATACCTACATAGACCAATACCAAGATTTTTACTTCTTAAACATCTGGAAGCCTAATTATTTTTTGAAATTTTGTGCTTTTATAAATTCATATTCTGCACTCAAAAAAAGTGAACTCTCTATTTCACTAAAGCCAATTTAACTTTGTTTTAGTTCATGGAATTATTATATATGGATAAAGTTTCGTTTACAATAATAATTTTTTGCGTACGTTAGTTAAATGAACTAAAAAACGGAAAAAATTATACACAAATGAAGTAAAAAGTTTAACTAAATTCGAACTTCTCACCAAATAGTTCATTATTTCTTAAAATTTGTAAATTTTACTACAAATTCGTCCCTCATGAACTTCGTATATCACTAAAGACATTCTTGCAATTTTGAACTCCAATTTTTTCTTTCAAACTACAAAATTTTCTTTAACAAGTGGAAAAAAATAATTATGTCTAATAAATTTTCTTGCATTTGTCGAAAAATATTGACTTATTTTTTTGATATCGGCGTGATGTCAGCGTTTGTAATACTATTTAGTTAAAATTTTCTAAAAATATTAAAAAATTTCTAAAATTAACTAAATGTTTTCTTCCTGGTGGGTTCACTGTTTTTTCAGTGTGGAGATTGTTGTTATCTACCCATACTTTGATGTGGTCTCTATATAGTCTTGTGTCGTATTTTAATTTATTGGCCTGAAATTAAAATTTAGAGTTCTTTACATTCCTAAAATGCTGAGATTTGTCGTCGAGTCATATCAAAAATTAAAATTAGAGTTCTTTTGGACATATAAACACATAGGGCAACATAGAATACTTATATTGGTCTATTTTTGGAACACTACACCTTAAAATTACAATTGGAATACTGTTAAAATGATATTTAGGTACACCACCTGGAGTCGACTCCGGAGTCGGAGTCGGAGTCGAGGCTTATAAGAAATGCTGGAGTCGGAGTCGGAGCCGGAGTCGAGCAAAATTGACTCGACTCCACAGCCCTGGCTCTAAGAGAAGCAAATTTCATCCGATCCAGCTGAAATTTGGTACATGCTGTTAGTATATGGTCTCTACCAACCATGCAAAAATTGGTCCACATCGGTCCATAATTATATATAGCCCCCATATAAACCGATCCCCAGATTTGGCTTGCGGAGCCTAAAAGAGAAGCAACTTTCATCCGATCCGGCTGAAATTTGGTACATGATGTTGGTATATGGTCTCTAACAACCATGCAAAAATTGGTCCATATCGGTCCTTAATTATATATAGCCCCCACACACAAAAAATTTTTTTTTCTGATTCAATCACCAAATTAATTGATCCAATTAATTTTTTAATTGAAATGTCTTCAATCACGAAAATGATAGTATCAATCACAGTTTTAATTGGGCATAGAAAAAAATCTTGATTAAAAAATTAATTGATTTTTTCAGCAAATTTCAATTAATTTTTTAATTGATTCAATTAAAAATTTAATTGATGTTGATTGCAAAACTCAATTAATTTATTAATTAAAAAAGGTAACTATTTTTAATTACTTTCTGAATTGGCTTAGGGTTTTTATTTGGATTAACAAATGATTGTTTGAAATACATTTTTAATTAGTCTTCCGAATTAGATTAAAAAGTTAATTGTATCAATTAATTTTTTAATTACAAATTTTAAAATTTTCAATCATTGACTTAATTAACTTAATGTTTCTATCATGATTAAAAAGTTAATTGTATCAATTAATTTATTAATTGAAAAAATTTTCAACTTCAATTAACTTTTTAATTGGAAATATTTTGGTGATATTTTTTTCTGTGCATATAAACCGATCCCCAGATTTGGTTTGTAGAGCCTCTAACAGAAGCATATTTCATCCGATCCGGCTGAAATTTGGTACATGATGTTGGTATATGGTATCTAACAACCATGCAAAAATTGGTCCATATCGGTCCATAATTATATATAGCCCCCATATAAACCGATCCCCAGATTAGGCTTGCGGAGCCTAAAAGAGAAGCAACTTTCATCCCATCCGGCTGAAATTTGGTACATGATGTTGGAATATGGTCTCTACCAACCATGCAAAAATTGGTTTACATCGGTCCTTAATTATATATAGCCCCCATATAAACCGATCCCCAGATTTGGCTTGTGGAGCCTCTAAGAGAAGCATATTTCATCCGATCCGGCTGAAATTTGGTACATGGTGTTGGTATATGGTCTCTAACAACCGTGCAAAAATTGGTCCACATCGGTCCATAATTATATATACCGCCCATATAAACCGATCCCTAGATTTGGGTTGTGGAGCCTCTAAGATAAGCATATTTTATCCGATCCGGCTGAAATTTGGTACATAATGTTGGTATATGGTCTCTAACAACCATGCAAAAATTGGTCCACATCGGTTCATAATTATATATAACCCCCATATAAACCGATCTCCAAATTTGGCTTGCAAAGCCTCAAAGAGAAGCAAATTGCATCCGATCCGGCTGAAATTTGGTACATGATATTGGTATATGGTCTCTGACAACCATGCAAAAATTGGTCCACATCGGTTCATAATTATATATAGCCCCCATATAAAACGATCCCCAGATTTGGCTTACGAAGTCTCCAAGAGAAGCAAATTTCATCCAATCCGGTTGTAATTTGGAACATGGTGTTAGTATATGATCTTTAACAACCGTGCCAGAATTGGTCCATATCGGTCCATAATTATATATAGCCCCCATATAAAACGTTCTCCAGATTTGACCTCCGGAGCCTCTTGGAGGAGCAAAATTCATCCGATCCGGTTCAAATTAGGAACGTGGTGTTAGTATATGGTCGCTAATAACCATATCAAAATTGGTCCAATCACAGAAAAATTGGTCCATATCGGTCCATAATCATGGTTGCCACTAGAGCCAAAAATAATCTACCAAAATTTTTTTCTATAGAAAATTTTGTCAAAATTTTATTTCTATAGAAAATTTTGTCAACATTTTATTTCTAGAGAAAATTTTGTTAAAATATTATTCGGTTCATAATGAAATTTTCATCATTGTCAAAATTTTATTTCCATAGAAAATTTTGTTCAAATTTTATTCGGTTCATAATCATGGTTGCCACTCGAGCCAAAAATAATCTACCAAGATTTTATTTCTATAGAAATTTTGTCAAAAGTTTATTTCTATAGAAAATTTTGTAAAAATTTTATTTCTGTAGAAATTTTTGTCAAAATTTTCTTTCTATAGAAAATTTTGTCATACAATTTAGAAGATGGTGTTAGGAGGTTTTAAGATGCCTTGCCATCGGCAAGCGTTACCGCAACTTAAGTAATTCGATTGTGGATGGCAGTGTTCAGAAGAAGTTTCTACGCAATCCATGATGGAGGGTACATAAGCTTCGGCCTGGCCGAACTTACGGCCGTATATACTTGATTTTTTTTTTTGTTACATACTAGAGGTCTGCATCGAATAACTTTTCACTACATATATGCAATTCGCTGTCGAATATAGTACATACACTGTCTTTCTCTCAGAGCGCAAGTAGTGAA
Organism: Haematobia irritans; assembly: GCF_050003625.1. Taxonomy (NCBI): domain Eukaryota; kingdom Metazoa; phylum Arthropoda; class Insecta; order Diptera; family Muscidae; genus Haematobia; species Haematobia irritans. The sequence continues at coordinate 62,826,965 of NC_134401.1, forward strand.
GTGAAGAGAACACTTGCTTGTCAAATACCACCAAGTACTTATCCGAAAAAATATGCGTTCCGAAAAAAAGGAACAATAAAAATGCAAGTACGTGAGAAAAAGTACAACATGGATTCTCTTCACTTCACGTAGTACCACAAGTAATTCTCAGTTATGTGCGAAGCAAATCTTTCCATTATTATTAATCATAGATATGTATGTATATCACATATTTCATATATTTATGTATGTCATTATGTACCTTAACGTTTGTCGTTCTTTATAATAAACCAAAACATATATTATGGAGAGTAACTGTTTTTTTGTATTTCTGAAACTGCACGTGGTACATGGAGTACTCTATGAAGTTTTGTTGTCGCAACATACTCGACGTGATCACACTGAGTACACTTCAATAAGAGAGAAAGAGGAATATGTGTTTGTTGGTAGTGAAGACATCAGAGTAGCAACAAGAAGTTACTTGTGGCTTTTGGTGTTCATCAAAATATGTACCAATAGTTTTGCGACTCTCTCAAATAGATGTACTCATGCAGCAAGTACACATGTACTCTGCATTTACAAATTGAATTGTGCAGACCTCTATTACATACATTCCACATATGTTCAGAAGATTCCGAAAAAATGTTCAACATTACATTGTACTATATTAAATTTTGAACTGTAAAATGTGTCTTATTAAAGACCTAAAGTCAGAAAAGAACAGTGTTTGATATAAACGAAATGCACTCTGTTGTTGTTTCAAAAATAACTTTTTTTATTGAAAAAATAAAAATTTTGTAACAAACGAATTTTTTTGGTGATAAAAGTTTAAAATTTTCGAAGCAATTCAAAAAACTCTAACAAAAGAAAAACGTTTTCGGTACACGTTTTCCAAACGTTTTTTTTCTTTGCGTGCAGGTGTTCAAAAAAGACGCATCCGCAATTTTTTTACAATGGAAAAATTAGAAATGCGTGCTGTCATTAAATATTTACACAATAAAGGTTTATCGGGACAAGAAATTCATAATGATATGGTGAATGTGTTAGGTGAAAGTGCTCCTTCATATGCAACAGTAAAAAATTGGGTTGCTGAATTTAAAGTTGGTCGTACAAGCATTGAAGATGAACCACGTAGTGGACGTCCAAAAACAGCAACAACAACAGAAATTGTAGCCAAAGTGCATGATATGGTATTAAATAATCGACGAATAAAAGTGCGTGAAATTGCTAATATCATGGACATCTCAAATGATCGAGTCCATTTAATTATGCATGAAGAACTACAGATGAAAAAGCTTTCTGCAAGATTGGTGCCGCATTTGTTAACAGTCGATCAAAAACGCAGGAGAAAGTGCCCCCAAAGAAGGCAAAAACAATTCAATTGGGCGGTAAGGTTATGGCAACGTTTTTTTGGGACTTCAAAGGTATTTTATTGATTGACTATCTGCAAAAGGGTAAAACAATAAATTCAAAGTACTATTGCAACCTTTTGGATCAATTAAATTTACAAATTCGAGAAAAACGTCCTGGCTTACAACACAAAAAAATAATTTTTCATCAAGACAACGCATCAGCGCACAAGAGTGTTTTAACAATTGCTAAAATCAACGATTTAAAGTACGAGTTGCTTGACCACCCACCTTATTCTCCTGATTTGGCTCCCAGTGACTTTTACTTGTTCCCAAATCAAAAAAAAAAAAATCCTTGCTGGCAACGTTTTACCTCAAATGAAGATGTAATAACAGTTGTAAACCACTATTTTGAAGACCTTGAGGAAAACTATTTTAATCAAGGGATAGAATTGGTAGAAAAGCGTTGGACTAAGTGTATTGTAGTTTCAGGAGATTATATTGAACAAGTAAGGAAAGTCTAAAGTCGTGCGGGGCCGACTATATTATACCCTGCACCACTTTGTAGATCTCAATTTTCGATACCATATCACATCCGTCAAATGTGTGTGGGGCTATATATAAAAGTTTGTCCCAAATACATACATTTAAATATCACTCGATGTGGACAGAATTTGATAGACTTCTGCAAAATCTATAGACTCAAAATTTAAGTCGGCTAATGCACTAGTGTGGAAAGGAATGTTAGTAAAAAAATATGGGAAACATTTAAATCTGAAGCAATTTTAAGGAAACTTGGCAAAAGTTTACTTATGATTTATCGCTCGATATATATGTATTAGAAGTTTAGGAAAATTGGAGTCATTTTTACAACTTTTCGACTAAGCAGTGGCGATTTTACAAGGAAAATGTTGGTATTTTGACCATTTTTTTCGAAATCAGAAAAACATATATATGGGAGCTATATCTAAATCTGAACCGATTTCAATAAAATTTGGCACACATACACTACTAATTGTACTCCTAGTGCAAAATGTCAACCAAATTGGGGTAAAACTGTGGCTTCTGGGACCGTATTAGTCCATATCGGGCGAAAGGTATATATGGGAGCTATATCTAAATCTGAAGCGATTTCTTCAAAAATCAATAGGGATCTATTCTGAGCCAAAATACATACTTGAGGTCGATTGGACTAAAACACAAAAATGTGTTAACGGACAGACGGACATGGCTATATCGACTCAGGAGCCCACCCTGAGCATTTTTGCCAAAGACACCATGTGTCTATTTCGTCTTCTTCTGGGTGTTGCAAACATATGCACTAACTTATAATACCCTGTTCCACAGTGTGGCGCAGGGTATACAAATAAAAATATTTTTGAAAAACTAACTATTCTCTTTTATTGATAGACTAAGAAGTTTCCGAATCGCCCTAGTAGTATAAATATAAATGTGTAAATTAAAAACAAAATATTGGTTCGTTCGAAGCAGGGATTGAACCCACGGCCCTTTGCATGCAAGGACGGCATGCTAACCACTGCTCCACGTGGCCAACAAATGTATGTTTCTGTTATATAATATTATGGTAGCATGGGCTCGCGGGCGCTGCAAACTATGCTACATAAATGTAACTTATAACGATAATTGTCTACTGGTGACTATAACAGCTACGTAGCCCAGTAGCTAGTGTGTTGGCTTACAAACTGTATGGTCCTCGGTTCGATTCTCCGCCTAGGCGAAAGGTAAAATTTAAAAAAAAATATAAAATTGAAGAATTTCTTCCACATTATTTGTATTATAGAAAAAGGTGCCCAGAACTAAAAAATTTCCTAGAAGTGAAAATTATGTGAGGGAATGAGCACAATCTTCTTTGGGGAAATTTTTTCCAACCATATAATATTTTTGGGCTCAAAATGCTTCCAAACATATAATATGTTCACATAAAATAAACATATTAATGTTTCGGCAGTATCCAATAATATATGTGCTTCCTGCAAAATATGTTTGGAACATATGTTAGAAAAGCGACTTTTTTTTTGAGAGTGTAGCTAATTTTAAAATATGAAATTGCAGAGTATACGGCAACCTTGAATTCTATTAGGATCCTCGGCATGTCATTACGTTACATAAAATCTTTGGCACACCAGCCAAAAATAAAAAGAAAAGTTTTCTAGAACACACTCACACTTTTGCCGATTCTGCTTTCATGCAAGTGTTTTGCATTTCTTAGATGAATGAAATGAATACTTTGTTTAGCCAATTGAAAAAGTTTTAAATCTAACCGGATAGGCTACGGGTGGCATTTACCTGAATTTACTTTCCTTAAACACATACTCGCACCACTAAACAACTTAAAAAAATTTCGCTTTATTTTTGCGCAAAGAAGCGAAGCTATTGAAAAATAAGCAGCTTTAAAAAAGAGTTAACATTCCTTGAAGATCCTAGCATGTACTTGCTTATGCATACTCGTTCATACTTTCCTCGCAAGTTCCTCATTTGAGATATGGGCATCAGCGAACGGATGAAATTTGAATATTAGACCGGTTACTTACGTTTGAAGTAATGCCATGATTTTTTTTTATATTTTCTAACATTTTTTATACGTATTATATATGAACATATAGACCATTCCAGACTGTAGCTGGCCGTTGAGTCCCGATTTGGTTCAGGCTTACTTAAACTATTCGGTCCATTGAGACATATTTTGCACAGAAAAAATTTCGGTAGTTAAACTAACGCTAAATTTAACTTATTTTTATTTGAAAAAAATTATTTGCTTGTAGTAAAATTTTATTATTTTTATCGAACTTGTACACACCCTTATGAAATCTTACTTTTTTAAGTATGACTCAAAAATTTTATGAACTAAACGTGAGTATAAATTTCAATGACCGTGCACATAAGTTCAATATGAACTAAAACAAATGAAAATTTTCGTACTATTCTTAAATAATAGTAAGAATGAACTACTGTATGGTTAAAAAGGTCATGATTTGGCGCCAATTATTTTCTTCTTTACTTTTAGTTAATTTTTTCTTCTATGAAATGGTGTAATTTCGTGAACTGTAGTTAAAAAGTACAACAGGGCATTAAAATTTCCTGGTTTTAACAACGCTTTGTGGAAATCTCAAAATGTGGAGTAACATTCAGTTCAATTTTCGTGCGTGGTAGTTCATTCTTCCTATAAAACAGCTAACTTTTTTTTCGGTGTGCTTTTGAAGTTTACTTTTGAGCGTGCATAAATGCGAATAAAAGTTAAAATTGTAAGCGAATTCATTTCATTTATGTTCGTGAGCGGGATTATTTTCACGAAAGATTATTTTCTTGACACTCGTCGTTTTTATGTCACAAAATATTCAAGAACTTTGGTGAGACTGGGCATGTAGGGAGTAACCTGGCCACATAGTGGTTAACTGCATGAAAAGGTGTAACCACATTAATTAATTATAAGGACTGAAATTAGACTTACATAATTTTTGCCAAGGTTAACCTTTTAACTTCATCTAACCGAATCGCCCGTCTAATGTTCATGTATATTTGGAAGCATGATCAAAATGTTCTATGTGTTATATTCTTCGACTGATTTTGATTAAAGACAAGCGCTGAAAGTTAAACAAGCAACAAAGACGACGCAATAAATTTCCTCAGTTTCAGGATGTGTGAATACACGTTGAAGCGAGCCTTTATACCTGTGAAGTATGTTGGTGAATTTGTTTCATTGTTCTCCCTTTGTTTCCCATTCCGAGCAACTTATCAGGTGTGTACGTTCATACAAATGCACGCAAGTATAAAAGCAAACATTCTGCTCTTTGTAAATATGAAACGAGACTACAAATTAATTTACTTTCCTCTTACATGTTGTATTTATTATATACAATAACGAAATTCGTAAAATGTTCTTCAGCTACGTGTGGATTTATTTATATGCATATGGGAATGTAAATTTATTTCAATATTAATATTGAAGTAGAATCCCGTTTGTACCTAATTCTAAAAATTTCAATGGATTTTTGTACAACTAAGTCGTGAGATTCAACAACCAAAGGGAAATATGCTAGAGGCGTGTATGTCAATCGAAATTGTCGGGACTCACGAACATATCAGTGACTTAACATCCATGCAAAAATTGGTCCATATTGATCTAGAATTACATATATACCGATCCCCAGATTTGGCTTCCAGCCCCTAGGAACAAATTTCACCCGATCAGATTGAAATTAAGTACGTGCTAAAAAATATACCTTCTAAAACCGATGCAAACATTTTTCTATATCGGTCCATCAATATAAACCGATCGCCAGATCGGTTCACCGATTTAGTTGAAATTTGCAGAGAGCATGGGCGTTGTGCACACAGACACCAGGAAATAAACGTCATATAGATTTCTACACTGATGGCTCCAAATTGGATGGACAAGTGGGTTTCGGAGTATATTCTAAAGACTTGGAACTTCGAATAGAGAAAAGATTACCTAATCACTGTAATGTTGTTGACATTAATATATACTCAGACAGAACCTGCAATAAAATCCTTGGATTCTGTGTTCCTCAACTCGAAAATGGCCATCGACTGCAGCAAATCTCTCAACGTGATAGCAGAGCAGTACAATATTAACCTAATATGGGTGCATAGGAACATACCGGGGAACTGCGAAGCGGATGAGTTAGTAAGGCTAGGAACTACCTTACATATTCCAGGGGAACTCAAATCTGTTGGTGTGCCTCTGGCTACATGTTGCCACTTTAACCTAACCTAATCTGCCCGATTCCTTCGAAATATTCTGCGAAGGAAATGGTTGACTTAGGTTAGGCGGTAGCCCAATGTACCAGGCTCATTTAGACTATTCAGTCCATTGTGATACCACATTGGTGAACTTCTCTCTTATCACTGAGTGCTGCCCGATTCCATGTTAAGCTCAATGACAAGGGACCTTATTTTTATAGCTGAGTCCGAACGGCGTTCCACATTGCAGTGAAAGCTCTTAGAGAAGCTTGAAACCCTCAGAAATGTCACCAGCATTACTGAGGTGGGATAATCCACCGCTGGTAGACTTAAACCAAAAACTTCCCTACTTCGAAGTAAATTTAATATTTTTTAACAAATGGTGTTTAGTTAAAAAAAAAAAAAAAACAGGAAGGCGTAGCCAAGCGGGCCGGGACCGGCAAGTAAATCTATGCGTTGTCATCGGTTACCAAGTAACCCAAGTAATTCTATTGTGGATGACCGTCTTTATTCGAACTTTGTACGCAATCCATAGTAGTGAGTACATACACACAAAAAGGTGTCTCTTAAATTTAAGAAGATTTTTGCAATAATTTATTACAATAATTTTTCAGAATTTTAGTTCATTTTTCGTATCTTCAACGAAAATTAACTACTTGAATGGAAATTTTACAACACGCTGTTTGTATGACCTACAAAATACGATGGAAATTTCCTTACAAATTTTCTTAACTGGTAGTTAAAAATTCTTTTGTCATACTATAAAACTACTTGTGAAATGTAAAGTTCTTTCTAAAAAATAAGTGCAATTTACTATAAAATTTTTTTGTATGAGAAAATATTTTTGTACGAAAAATTAACTTGAAAGCGGATAGCAATACTGACAATTCCTATAGTTAATAATAATTGGTAGAATATTTTTCAATGTAATATTTTGTGTTGATAACATTTCATGGAGGTTTTATTAATTTTAAGTTAAATGTTTCATTGTTCTTAAACTGATGTGCCTTTACAAATATTGTTGTTGGAGTATCTGTATCTTGTATCTTTTTAACAGGTATGCAACAAGGGAATATAAAGGTATGGAATATTTTGTTTTTTTTTTTTAGATATATTAGCGTTTGCTTATTAAACCTTTTAAGTGAGATAATGATACTTTAGCGATGAGATGTACGACTGTGATCGGAAGCTTAGAAAAAAGTCATTACGAATGTTCAATATTTAATGCTGAAATGGGAAGTATATTTAAATTGTTTTATAGAAATCTAATTTAATATTATTCCATGTAAAAAATAAATATTCAATTTCAGAGTAATCCGAGATGAATTTGGAAAATTTTTTGTTACACCTCAGCTTATAGATTAATCGTAAATTGGTAAGTATAAGTTTTTAAAAATGTAGCTTTCTTTTAAAGAAGTGTTTTTATTCATATTATTATTAGATAATTAATTTTTTTGGAAACCAGTTGAATGTTTGTCTTGTAAAAAATATTTCATTTCAGAGCATCCCCAGATGGAGGGAACCACCGTGGTACAATGGTTAGCATGCCCGCCTTGCATACACAAGGTCGTGGGTTCGATTCCTGCTTCGACCGAACACCAAAAAGTTTTTCAGCGGTGGATTATCCCACCTCAGTAATGCTGGTGACATTTCTGAGGGTTTCAAAGCTTCTCTAAGTAGTTTCACTGCAATGTGGAACGCCGTTCGGACTCGGCTATAAAAAAGAGGTCCCTTGTCATTGAGCTTATCATGGAATCGGGCAGCACTCAGGGATAAGAGTGTGGTATCACAATGGACTGAATAGTCTAAGTGAGCCTGATACATCGGGCTGCCACCTAATCCCAGATGGATTCGGACAAATTTTTATATTTTGACGTATAATTTAATAGAGAATTGGTAAGTTTTCTTTTAAAAATTTGGCTTTCTTTTAACTAAAATATTTACGTTTTATGGCCTTTATATCGCCAAAAACACGTTATTTTATTCTTTATTTAATCATTTTTATTGGAAATTAATTTAATATTTTTTAATGTAAAAAATAAATCTTTAATTTCAGACTAACCTCAGAACAATTGCAATAACTTTTACTACTCCTCTGCTTATAATTTAATAGTGAATTAATAAGGTTTCATTAACTTTCTTTTAACCAGAATATTTAGGTTTTATTTTATTATATATTTAATTAGACTTTTTTGGAAACCATTTTAATGTAAAAAAAATTAATTTCAGAACAAGTATATACGGCCGTAAGTTCGGCCGGGCCGAATCTTATGTACCCTCCACCATGGATTGCGTAGAAACTTCTACGAAAGACTGTCATCCACAATCGAATTAATTGGGTTGTGGTATCTTAAAACTTCTTAACATCGTTTTCTAAATTGTTAGTTAGTCCATACGTGGTATATATTAGACAAAAAAGGTATGTATAGGTAAGTCTACAAATAATTACGAATCGATATGGACTTTTGTACAGTACGTAGAGAGCCAGAATTGAAATATGGGGGTCGCTTATATGTGGGCTGTATACACACAAAAAAATTTTTTTCTGATTCAATCACGAAATTAATTGATCCAATTAATTTTTTAATTGAAATGTCTTCAATCACGAAAATGATAGTATCAATCAGAGTTTTAATTGGGCATAGAAAAAATTCTTGATTAAAAAATTTTTAACTGACTTAGTCTTCCGAATTTGATTAAAAAGTTAATTGTATCAATTAATTTTTTAATTAAAAATTTTAAAATTTTCAATCATTGACTTAATTAACTTAATGTTTCTATCATGATTAAAAAGTTAATTGTATCAATTAATTTATCAATTGAAAAAATGTTCAACTTCAATTAACTTTTTAATTGGAAATATTTTGGTGATATTTTTTCTGTGTACAATTATGAACTTGATACTGGCCAATTTTTGTGTGATTGGGGATCGATTTATCTGAGGGCTATAACTATAGACCGATATGGACCTAGATAGGCATGGTTGTTAACGCCCATGTACTAGCACAATGTACCAAGAGGCTCCAAAACCAAATCTTGGGATCGGTTTATATGGGGGCTATATGTGATTATGGACTGATATGGACCACTTTTGGCGTGGTTGTTAAATATCATATACTACCACCACGTACCAAATTTCAACCAGATCGGATGAATTTTGCTTCTCCAAAAGGCACCGGAGGTCAAATCTGGGGTCGGTTTATATGGGGTTATATATAATTATGGATTGATATGAACCATTTCCTGTATGGTTGTCGGATACCATATACTAACATCACGTACCAAATTTCAACCAAATTGGATGAATTTTGCTCTTCCAAGGGGCTCCGGAGGTCAAATCTGGGGATCGGTTTATATGGGGGCTATATATAATTATGGATCGATTTCGACCAATTTTTGCATGGGTGTTTGATGCCATATATTAACACCACGTACCAAATATCAACTGAATCAGATGAATTTTGGTCTTCCAAGAGGCTCCGGAGGTCAAATCTGGTGATCGGTTTATATGGGGGCTATATATAATTATGGACCGATGTGGTCCAATTTTTGCATGGTCATTAGAGACCATTACTAACACCATGTACCAAATTTCAGCCGGATCGGATGAAATTTGCTTCTCTTAGAGGCTCCGCAAGCCAAATCGGGGGATCGGTTTATATGGGGGCTACATATAATTATGGACCGATGTGGACCAATTTTTGCATGGTTGTTAGATACCACATACTAACACCATGTACCAAATATCAGCCGTCGATAGCTTGTTTCGTTTGGAAGTTAGCGTGATTGCAACAGACGGACGGATGAACATGCTCAGATCGACTCAGAATTTCACCACGACCCAGAATATATATATATATATATATATATATATATATATATATATATATATATATATATATATATATATATATATATATATATATATATATATATATATATATATATATATATATATATATATATATATATATATATATATATATATATATATATATATTTTTTTTTTTTTTTTTTTTGGGGTCTTAGATCAATATTTCGATGTGTTACAAACGGAATGACAAAGTTAATATACCCCCATCCTATGGTGGAGGGTATAATAACTATGAAAGAATTTGAACAAATTT